>NC_085846.1:4104189-4326689 GCF_035594765.1 Anolis carolinensis | reverse complement strand
ATAGGAGAGATACACCAAAGTACTAGATACCCACAAATACAGTAATATGTTTTAGTAATGTTCAGTCAACAGGTATAAAGTAAAAACTCATATAGAATGAAATACAATGTGTTCAGAATTCACAATTGTAATCAACATAATCCATACATTAAAAATGACTGTCTAGCTCAACATTGTGCATTCTATATATAATTGTTCAGTTATTCAATCAGTTAGTTGATCTGAAGAACAAGTAGGTCACAGTACATCACGACCGGTTTCGACTAGGTCTTCTTCAAGTGAATTAATCTGGGAAAATTATAATGGATTAAAAAAGCATATAACATATCCACATAAATATCATTATAAATTTGACATAGAGACTTACAATTGTATATTCATATGTATTCCCTTTATGTTCCTCTTTCTAGTTATGTTTTTATGTCTTTTCTTTTTTTCTAGGGTGGGTCTAAATAAAAGGAACAAATAGTGGCTATAACATAATTTAAGGTTTTTAGGTTTCAATTGAGAAAGTTATATCTTATTTATATACTCACAGTGTTCATGGATTTATATGTTCATGAGATACTCTGCTGGCTCTTGGTTAATTCTTATGGCGAGTATAGACTGTTATTTTAGTAACCTCACAATATAATGGGAAGTTTTGTCATCAGGTGGGGTGATTTCAGGTAGCAATTATTCATTTAAATGATAGGAGAGATAGTCAGCCCCCTTGTCTGAATTGGGCTCGTTTTTTGGGAGGAGGGAAAGGAAACCAACCTGTTTTAATTGTTGTTTTCTGCCTCTCCCCATCAGGCCTCTCCAAAAGCCTGGAGTCCATTTCGGATTTCAGCATCCTTCGCGCCAAGCCCAAGTTCCCTCCCTGCAAGGCGGACCGGCCCGCTGCCCAGGCCCAGCGGCGTTTCAGCGACCTGCCGGCCCCATTGCCACCGCCACCGCAGCCCCCGGAGCCCCATCGCCTGCCCAAGCTGCCCCCCCGCGTCCCCAACCCGGCCCTGCCCGCCTGGGCGCTCCCCAAATCCGAGGGTCCGGGAACCCGGGAGAAAGAGGCGGCCAGGACACAAAGGCCGCCGGCGGTCAAAGGGGTGCTGGCGTTGCCCCCGGCTCCTTCCAACGGGCAGAGGCCCACCCTGGGAGACATCGAGAAGAAGGTCAAGGAGGTACGGGTGCAACCTTGGCCTTGGAGGGGTCTGTTGGGAATCTGTGAGCGGTTAGGCTCAAAATGATCCGGGGCTGGTCTGTGGCGCAGGCTGATGAGCAGCCTGCTGCAATAAATCACTCTGACCATGAGGTCATGAGTTCGAGGCCAGCCCGTGGCGGGGTGAGCACCCGTCAATTAAAAATAAAAAATAGCCTCTGCTCGTTGCTGACCTAGCAACACGAAAGATAGTTGCATCTATCAAATAAGGTACCACTTATAAAAGTGGGGAGGCAAGTTTAACTAATTTACAACGTTGGAATGAAGAAGTGAGGAAGTGCCATCAGAGTGGATGATGAAGCAGCTGCTCCTCCCTGTGGCCAGAATCGAACATCCCCTCAGGAGAAGGTTAAATTGCCTCTGTGTCTGTCTCTGTCTCGGTTCTATGTGTTTATGGGCATTGAATGTTTGCCCTATGTGTGTATAATGTGATCCGCCCTGAGTCCCCTTCGGGGTGAGAAAGAAGGGCAGAATATAAATACTGTAAATAAATAAATAAATAAATAAATAGATTCCCAAGAAAATAAGCAGAGTGTGGAAGTATGCCTTCCAAAACAGCAGGAAATTTACGTGAAGTGAGTTTCAGGAAAGCCTTTGTCTTCTGGATGGCAAAGGATCGCAAAGTCAGCTTAAAGGTTCAAAAGCATTTATTGAGGTAAAAAGAAATCCATTTCAGATAAGATCTTGGAAGCTAAGCAGGGTCAGCCCTAGTTAAGCCTTGGAGGGGAGACCATCAATGAACCACCGGTGCTTCTAGGTGCTTCAGAGGAAGGAACTGGCGAAATCATCTCTGGCCGCCAAAAACTCTTAAGAATTCAATGGAGTCCTCACCAAGTCAACAGGCAACTTGTAGGCAGGCACATAATACACTTTTTACCCTCCAAGAAAGTACCAAATCCCACCTGATCTTGGAAGCTAAGCAGGGTCAAGCTTGGTTAGGACTTGAATGAGAGAATGCCAGTGAAAGACCATAATTGACTTACCGTATATACGCGAGTATAAGCCGACCCGAATATAAGCCAAGGCACCCAATTTTGCCACAAAAAACTGGGAAAACATTAACTCAAGTATAAGCTGGGAGTGGTAAATTTCAGAAATAAAAATAGATATCAATAAAATTACATTAATCACATCAGTAGGTTAAATGTTTTTGAATGTTTACATAACACTGTAATTTAAGGTAAGACTGTCCAACTCTGATCAAATCATTATTCTCATCTTCAATGTAAATGTGCTTACATATCCTTTTAATAATAATAGAGTAAAATAATGAATGCAATAACAAGATCAGAGTGAAATAATACATGTATTAATGACAATAAAAAATAGAGTAACATAAACGTAATAGTAACAATAACAATAGAGTAAAATAACAAATGTAATAATAATTATTAATAGAGTAAAATAACAAATGAAATACAGTAGAGTCTCACTTATCCAACACTCGCTTATCCAACGTTCTGGATTATCCAATGCATTTTTGTAGTCAATGTTTTCAATATATCGTGATATTTTGGTGCTAAATTAGTAAATACAGTAATTACTACATAGCATTACTGCGTATTGAACTACTTTTTCTGCCAAATTTGTTGTATAACATGATGTTTTGGTGCTTAATTTGTAAAATCATAACCTAATTTGATGTTTAATAGGCTTTTGCTTAATGCCTCCTTATTATCCAACATATTCGCTTATCCAACATTCTGCCGGCCCGTTTATGTTGGATAAGTGAGACTCTACTGTAATAATAATAATTAATAGAGTAAAATAACAAATGAAATAATACCAATAATAATAGAGAAAAATAATAAATGTACCATATATACTGGAGTATAAGCTGACCCGAATATAAGCCAATCAGGACCTTCACCCGAGTATAAGCCGAGGCAGGCTTTTTCAACCCTCGGCTTATACTCGAGTATTTACGGTAGATACATACACAGTTCTGTTTCATAATGTGCAGTATTGTTTATGTTTTTAACTTGCTTTTAACTGCAACTATTTGTAGCTCAATTATGTTTTGGATTTTTGTATAGTATGCATTTTCGAGCAACATGTGTCCTTGTCTTGGATTATACCGAAGTTTTGCCCACTTAGGTGGAAGAGCGGGTGCACGGGTCCACAACGGAGGAGTGCCGCGAGGCCTTGAGGCTGCATGGCTGGGACATGCAGAAGGCAGCCCAGATGCTCAAGGTACCAACTTTTCTATGGGGTGGTTGTGGTCTGTGTCCCCGATTCCAGCTCAGCCTAGCACTCAAGAGTACATCTACAGTGAAGATTGCATGCAGTTTGACCCCACTTTGAACTACCGTGGAAGCCAAGGAGTTGTCGTTTGATAAGGTCTTTTTCTGACCCTTTTTTTGACTCTTTCTCCCAGGTGGACCAGCTCTTCCACCTGAGCTCCTTCTCACGCGAAGAGTGTCGGCGGATACTCGAAAAGCACCGCTGGAACCTGGCCATGGCCTCCCGATACGTCCTCAGCCGCGGCCTCCGAGCGTAACCCTCCGGAAAGAGGCCCAAATGGTGCCGAACGCCCAAGTCTTCCAACAAGAAGAAGAAGAGAGGGCCAACTTGGGTCCTCCTTCTGGGTCTTTTGGACTGCAACTCCCATCATTCCTAACAGCCTCAGGCCCCTTCCTTTTGCCCCTCAGCCGCTTAAGCGGCTGAGGGGCAAAAGGAAAGGGCCTGAGGCTGTTAGGAATGGAGGGAGTTGAAGTCCAAAACACCATGGTTTACACCAGGAAATATAATCCGATAATGGGACACACTTTACAAATGTCCATGGGAGTTGAAGTCCAAAACACCATGGTTTACACCAGGAGATATGATCCGATAATGGGACACACTTTACAAATGTCCATGGGAGTTGCAGTCCAAAACTGCTTAAGAGGCTGAGGGGCAAAAGGAAAGGGCCTGAGGCTGTTAGGAATGGTGGGAGTTGCAGTCCAAAACACCTGGAAGGCCCAAGTTGGCCCATGCCTCCACCCAAACGATCTCAATGCCTCCAGCTTTGGACCTATGCTCCAAACAAAGCCTTGCTTTGCCATAAAGAACCCTTCTTCTTGTACTTACAGATGAACTATGGCTCCTCTATCCTAAACCACTATAATGTGCTAACAGACTCGAAAAATCCCATTTCTACCCACTTGGTCCAAATGCAAATGTAAATCTGCTTCCTTTTGTAAATATCATGTAAATGGGTGAATAAATGTGCTGTTCTGTAAAAGATTCCTAAATGCAAGTGTGCTCATTTTGAAAGAAAAAGAACACAGTTTCCTCAATCTCCTGGTTGTTGTTGTTGTTTACTTTCCAGCTTCCAAGTTTGATACCACGAATCGGGGTGAGCTCCTGGGTGTCAGCCCTATCTTCTGTCAACCTAGCGGTTCGAAAGCATGCAATGCAAGTAGATCAAACACAGCTTCCTCTATCTCCTGGTTGTTGTTGTTTACTTTCCAACTTCCAAGTTTGAAGCCGCGGGTCGGGGTGAGCTCCCAGCTGTCAGCCCCAGCTTCTGCCAACCTAGCGGTTCGAAAGCATGCAATGCAAGTAGATCAAACACAGCTTCCTCTATCTCCTGGTTGTTGTTGTTGTTTACTTTCAAGCTTCCAAGTTTGAAGCCATGAGTCGGGGTGAGCTCCCAGCTGTCAGCCCCAGCTTCTGCCAACCTAGCGGTTTGAAAGCATGCAATGCGGGAAGGTAAGAAGGCACCCCATGCAGACATGCCGACATGCCGGCAAACATGATAGGACAACAGGCTCCTTGGCATGGAAAAATGGAACAAGCGCACCTACCCATGTCTGTGTATTGTCTGTCATTGTGTTCACTGTATAAAAGGCATCGAATGTTTGCCTTATATGTATTCTGTAATCTGCTCTGAGTCCCTCCAGGGAGGTAAAGTGGAATATAAATAAAGTGTATTATTATTATTATTATTATTATTATTATTATTGGAGCCCCCAGTTGCATAGTGGGTTAAAGCCTTGTGACTTGAAGGTTGGGTTGCTGACCTGAAGGCTGCCAGGTTCGAATCCAACCCGGGAAGAGTGTGGATGAGCTCCCTCTGTCAGCTCCAGCTCCATGCAGGGACATGAGAGAAGACTCCCATAAGGATGGTAAAAACATCAAAACATCCAGGCAATGTCCCCTGGGCAACGTCCTTGCAGACAGCCAATTCTTTCACACCAGAAGCAACTTGCAGTTTCTCAAGTCGCTCCTGTCACGAAAAAATATATATGGCGCAGCGAGTTAAACTACTGAGTTGCTGAACTTGCTCAGTGTCGGCAGTTCGAATCCAGGGAGTGGGGTGAGCTCCCGCTGTTAGCCCCAGCTTCTGCCAACCTTGCAGCTCGAAAATATGCAAATGTGAGTAGATCAATAGGTACAGCTCCGGCGGGAAGGTAACGACGCTCCATGCAGTCATGCCAGTGGCCACATGACCTTGGAGGTGTCTATGGACAACGCCGGCTCTTGGGCTTAGAAATAGAGATGAGCACCAACCCTCAGTTGGACACGACTAGACTTTACCTTTACCTAGTATTATTATTATTATTATTATTATTATTATTATTATTATTATTATTATTATTATTATTTTATTCTATGATACAGCAAACAAGATAGATATGCTGGATTTCATATCACAAAATCACAAGTCGAACACTTCCCAAGCGTTTAGGACTGTGTGGTGTATTTTCGGATGATGCACGCAGATTCTAGTCGGGTGGCCTTTTGCAGTTGGCAGATCGTGATTTTGTCAATGTCTATTGTTTCCAAATGCCGGCTGAGATCTTTTGGCATGGCACCCAGTATGCCCATCACCACCGGGACCACCTGCACTGGTTTCTGCCAGATTATTATTATTATTATTATTATTTTGGGAGGTCGAGAGAGTGTGACCCACCCAATGGGCTTCCATGCCCAAATGGAGCCATTCGAACTCATGTCTCTAGTTGTAATCCAGTGCTCAGACCCCTATCTTGCTACAGTTTGTGATGCTGGCGAACTCAAAGAGCATGATAGGAATGGAAGGAATGTTTGCATTTGTCTGTTTTCTGGCCAAATCATGAGTTGCCCAATGTTTGGAAAACCCCAGCAAGGAGGAACACAAAGCAGCCGTGGGAGTCTCTGCCCTTTTGCAAGACCTTCCAGGAATTATGACCAGCAGAAACGCACACAAGATTTCAATGCAAGTATTATTTCCACTTTTTTTGCTCTGTGTGCAAAAACACAAAGTGCCCTGTCACGACTATATTTTTGAACGATAAAAAACGACATTTTGGTGTATTAATAAGAAATTCGGCTCTTCGGCTTAGAAATGGAAATGAGCACCAACCTCCAGAGTCAGACACGACTGGACTTAACGTCAGGGGAAACCTTTATCTTTACCTTTAGTCCAACACCCTAAAACTGCCAGCAGCATGCGGAAAGGAATGAGGAAGTACAATACTCAGAGTCACTGGTGGATGAAGAAGCAACAGCTCCCCCTGTGGCCAGAATCGAGCATACCCTCATGAAGCTGGAACTGTTAAATTGCCTCTGTGTGTGTCTACTGTATGTTGTTTGTCTGTTGCATTGAATGTTTGCCATATATATGTGCATTGTAATCCACCCTGAGTCCCCTTCGGGGTGAGAAAGTAGGGCAGAATATAAATCTTGTAAATAGAATAAATAATAAATTCTATACCATCCAAAGGAAAACAACCTGTGAAGAGCACCAGAGGCCTAGATAACGCTTTATTCTTTGGTTTAACCCGCAACGGAGGGACATACAATCTCTCGCACCCTTTGAAGGCATCTCACCCCGCTTTTGCGGCCGTAGGATCCACCAAGTCCATAAACAGAAGGCACGGTCAAGGGACGAAGACACGGTCAAGCAGGAAGTCCTGCTCTCTCTGTGGATGATAGGCTTGCCGCTTGGCCCGACAGACTGATCCCTTCCCTTTTGGGATCTAGAGTCCAGTTTCTTCTGACATCCCTAGCTTCATTCTTGTGGATTTTCCACCTGGTTTGAATCAGCTGGGGATGCTTTTGGCCAGAGAAGGACGATAGGAACCGCGTTCTGGTTGAACTGCATCACCCAGCATCCTTCCCCATGATCAGTGGCTGATGGGAGTTGGAGTCTAGCAACCTGACTGACTCAATTTCTCTCGCTTTCTGGCCAACTTGGAGAGAGGACTTTGGAAGTCTGCACCCCGTCCTTTTGGCTGCTCCTCCCAA
The DNA here is from genome assembly GCF_035594765.1 of Anolis carolinensis. Taxonomy (NCBI): domain Eukaryota; kingdom Metazoa; phylum Chordata; class Lepidosauria; order Squamata; family Anolidae; genus Anolis; species Anolis carolinensis. Next base: position 4,319,275 of record NC_085846.1, on the reverse strand, counting down.
AGGCATTAAATGTAAACACTTAAATATATAGATAATAGATATAGATAGATAAGATTTATAAAATACACAGAAGTAGTAAATATTAACCATTTCTTTGGTGTGTGGTAAGGAGGGATGTTATTGAGACCCCCCCCAAAAAAAAATGTACCCCAAAGTGGGGAGATGGTTCCCCTGGCCCCCCATATTCAAGGCAAAAGTGGCATTGGAACTAGTGCTTGAGCCCACAAGATACCGGCCAAAAGACCCCTTTATTTGAACTACATCTCCCATAATCCCCCAACCAGCTCATGAACAACCCCAAATGTCTATCCCCTTTGCTTGTTTACACAGTTGCCCCCCCCCCCCCCGAAAAAAGGTCCACCATAGTTTCATTGGGTTGCAGAACGCAAGCAATGTGACCCCAGTTGAACTGCCATGGCTCATTCCTATGGAATACTGGGAGTTGTAGTTTTCTCAAGGCCTTCCGTTCTACTGGTACTTCTGTGAACTACAAATCCCACGATTCCATCAATGTGACCCCACTTGAACTGCCATGGCTCATTCCTTTGGAATACTGGGGAGTTGTAGTTTTCTCAAGGCCTCCCGCTCTCGGTACTTCTGTGAACTACGAATCCCACGATTCCATCAATGTGACCCCACTTGAACTGCCATGGCTCATTCCTATGGAATACTGGGGAGTTGTAGTTTTCTCAAGGCCTCCCACTCTACTAGTACTTCTGTGAACTACAAATCCCACAATTCCATCAATGTGACCCCACTTGAACTGCCATGGCTCATTCCTATGGAATACTGGGAGTTGTAGTTTTCTCAAGGCCTCCTGCTCTCGGTACTTATGTGAACTACGAATCCCACGATTCCATCAATGTGACCCCACTTGAACTGCCATGGCTCATTCCTATGGAATACTGGGAGTTGTAGTTTTCTCAAGGCCTCCCGCTCTCGGTACTTATGTGAACTACGAATCCCACGATTCCATCAATGTGACCCCACTTGAACTGCCATGGCTCATTCCTATGGAATACTGGGAGTTGTAGTTTTCTCAAGGCCTCCTGCTCTCGGTACTTATGTGAACTACGAATCCCACGATTCCATCAATGTGACCCCACTTGAACTGCCATGGCTCATTCCTATGGAATACTGGGAGTTGTAGTTTTCTCAAGGCCTCCCGCTCTCGGTACTTATGTGAACTACGAATCCCACGATTCCATCAATGTGACCCCACTTGAACTGCCATGGCTCATTCCTATGGAATACTGGGAGTTGTAGTTTTCTCAAGGCCTCCTGCTCTCGGTACTTATGTGAACTACGAATCCCACGATTCCATCAATGTGACCCCACTTGAACTGCCATGGCTCATTCCTATGGAATACTGGGAGTTGTAGTTTTCTCAAGGCCTCCCGCTCTCGGTACTTATGTGAACTACGAATCCCACGATTCCATCAATGTGACCCCACTTGAACTGCCATGGCTCATTCCTATGGAATACTGGGAGTTGTAGTTTTCTCAAGGCCTCCCGCTCTCGGTACTTATGTGAACTACGAATCCCACGATTCCATCAATGTGACCCCACTTGAACTGCCATGGCTCATTCCTATGGAATACTGGGAGTTGTAGTTTTCTCAAGGCCTTCCACTCTACTAGTACTTCTGTGAACTACGAATCCCACAATTAATGTGACCCCACTTGAACTGCCATGGCTCATTCCTATGGAATACTGGGAGTTGTAGTTTTCTCAAGGCCTCCCACTCTCGGTACTTATGTGAACTACGAATCCCACGATTCCATCAATGTGACCCCACTTGAACTGCCATGGCTCATTCCTATGGAATACTGGGAGTTGTAGTTTTCTCAAGGCCTCCCGCTCTCGGTACTTATGTGAACTACGAATCCCACGATTCCATCAATGTGACCCCAGTTGAACTGCCATGGCTCATTCCTATGGAATACTGGGAGTTGTAGTTTTCTCAAGGCCTTCCACTCTACTAGTACTTCTGTGAACTACGAATCCCACAATTAATGTGACCCCACTTGAACTGCCATGGCTCATTCCTATGGAATACTGGGAGTTGTAGTTTTCTCAAGGCCTTCCACTCTACTAGTACTTCTGTGAACTACGAATCCCACAATTAATGTGACCCCACTTGAACTGCCATGGCTCATTCTTATGGAATACTGGGAGTTGTAGTTTTCTCAAGGCCTCCCACTCTCGGTACTTATGTGAACTACGAATCCCACGATTCCATCAATGTGACCCCACTTGAACTGCCATGGCTCATTCCTATGGAATACTGGGAGTTGTAGTTTTCTCAAGGCCTCCCACTCTACTGGTACTTCTGTGAACTACAAATCCCACGATTCCATCAATGTGACCCTAGTTGAACTGCCATGGCTCATTCCTATGGAATACTGGGAGTTGTAGTTTTCTCAAGGCCTCCCACTCTCGGTACTTCTGTGAACTACAAATCCCACGATTCCATCAATGTGACCCCAGTTGAACTGCCATGGCTCATTCCTATGGAATACTGGGAGTTGTAGTTTTCTCAAGGCCTCCCACTCTCGGTACTTCTGTGAACTACAAATCCCACGATTCCATCAATGTGACCCCAGTTGAACTGCCATGGCTCATTCCTTTGGAATACTGGGGAGTTGTAGTTTTCTCAAGGCCTCCCGCTCTCGGTACTTATGTGAACTACGAATCCCACAATTCCATCAATGTGACCCCACTTGAACTGCCATGGCTCATTCCTTTGGAATACTGGGGAGTTGTAGTTTTCTCAAGGCCTCCCACTCTACTGGTACTTCTGTGAACTACAAATCCCACAATTCCATCAATGTGACCCCACTTGAACTGCCATGGCTCATTCCTATGGAATACTGGGGAGTTGTAGTTTTCTCAAGGCCTTCCGTTCTACTGGTACTTCTGTGAACTACAAATCCCACGATTCCATAGCATTGAGCCATGGCGGTGTCAAGCCGCTCTTATGTGATATATAGATGCACCCGCAGACATACTCTCACCCTTTTGCTCCCATGTCTATCTCATACACACACACACATGTATCATACATGATCCCACTTCCAAGGCAGCTCTATCCGGTGACCACTGTATGGCTTTGCCCGGTGGTTCCCGTCTGTTCAAAATAGATGTAATCCTGCAAAAGAAGGAAAATAAGAATTAAATTCAGGACAATTCGCCCTGGGTGCATCGGCACCAGGCATGGGCCAACTTGGGCCCTCCGGGTGTTTTGGACTTCAACTCCCACCATTCCTAGCAGCCTACCGGCTGCTAGGAATGGTGGGAGTTGAAGTCCAAAACACCCGGAGGGCCCAAGTTGGCCCATGCCTGGTGCAGATGCACCCCTTGTGAGGTCTTTGTAGGGTGGTCGGGCAGACTCACAATGAGGAAACAGGCTCCCAAAAGCACCGCCTTCATCTTCACGTCGAGATCCATCGGGAACTGGATGCCGAAGTTGTCCGTGTCGGTGAAGACCTCTTGGAGGAGGCCGCTCCAGTGCTTGCTGATGCGCCCGATGCCGCGGGATTCGTCCACCGTTTTCACCTGGAAGCAGACAGAAATCTATATATATAAAAGAGTGATGGCATCAGGGCAGCGGACAAAACAACAAAACTACAGGCCCCCCAACCTCGAAATTTGACAACACAACCCATCATCCACGCCTCTAGGTTGATACAACAAAAAGAAAAGAAAAATAAAGTCCTAATTAGAGAGATAGGAATAATTGTTTTTATCCAATTGCTGCCAGTTACAAGGCTAAGTTCTGCCCACTTGGTCTCCTAGCAACCTACTCAGCCCAGGGGACAGGCACAGTTAGGCCTCACTTAGACCTCTTCCACAGATTATCTAATTTGCACTGGATTATATGGCAATGTAGACTCAAGGCCCTTCCACACAGCTATATTACCCATTTATAATCTTATATTATCCTGACAGATGGCCATCCAGCCTCTACATAATAATGATGAAGAAGATAATAATAATAATAATAATAATAATAATAATAATAATAATAGAAGCATAGAATCCAAGAGTTTGGAGAGACCCCTAAGGGCCATCCAGCCCAACCCTTTCTACTATGCAGCATGACACAATCCAAGCATTCCCAACACATGGACAACGTATAAATACTATACAATACTACACAGGGACATAGACCCCCTCTACCCTCACCACTTTCACAGTACACAAACAACCAAATGCATACTAAACATAAAGACAACCATACAACAGACATTCAATACCATCACTACCTCAACAAGTTCTCACCAACACCACCAGACAACGCCACAGCAATGCGTGGCCGGGCACAGCTAGTTTATTTATAACGCTTGATATTTATTAATTTTATTTACAATATTTATATTCCGCCCTTCTTTCTCACGGCGAATCACAATGCACACATACATGGCAACCATTCAATGTCATTAGACATTTAACATTTAACATTTCCCAGCTTCTGGCATCATGAGGCTATGCTCGATTCTGGCCACCAGGGGGAGCTGCTGCTTCATCGTCCACTGTGACACCGAGTCTGTTGTAGTTGAGCCAGTAAGTAATGTTGTAAAACGTAGTATGAGTACCAGTAGGGGGAAAAGGGCTAATCGCGAGCAGGTGTACGATGAAGAACAACAAAATAGTAGTAATAATAATAATAATAATAATAATAATAATAAAATTTTATTTATATACCGCCCTATCTCCCGGATGGGACTCAGGGCGGTTTACAGTCATAAAAGCAAACACAAACATTACATAACAACATAATACACATTATAAAACAAAGTAAAATAATACAATTATAACAATAAATCACACTTACATGACCAATTCAAGGGGACGAGAACCATAAAACCAATATATTAAAATGTATCATTTTAGGCTAGGGAAATCTTGTGCAATATATTCAGGCCCAGAAGAAAAGGATCTGGGATATACTTATGGCACCTACTGATGAAGGCACATTCGAAGGGTTTTCAAGTGGCGGGGAGTCGATGAGCGAGGAAGGAGATGTGGTGGATGGGAACAGAGGCACAAAGAGGGTTACGTGGGAGCAGGAATCAGATGAAGAACGGGAGAGGAAGAAGATCCAGGATATACTTACTGCTCCCACAGAGGATGAGTCATTTATGGGTTTCTCTGGGAATGATGGGTCTGGGAGTGATGAGGATGGAGAGAACACAAAGGATTGGACTAAGCTACAAGAGATAAGGGATATATGTGCAGAGCCAACTTCTAGTGACACGTTTGTGGGGTTTTTGGGACATGAGGATTGGAGATACATCCGAGTCATGGGGAAACCTAAGTCTTGACAGGAGATGGAGGAACTGGAGAGATGGAAACAGGGGTTCACGTGTGAAGACAAGAGATGATGATGGGGTGGAGGCCAGCTCATCATCGGATAATGATGTGTAAGTTAAAAGTAGGCTCTGAAATGGGGAATCTTTGCAGAAGGTAAAGTGTCAGTATTGTGTGTTGTCGAAGGCTTTCATGGCCGGGATCACAGGGTTGTTGTATGTCTTTTGGGCTGTGTGGCCATGTTCCAGAAGTATTCCAGAATACTTCTGGAATATGGCCACACAGCCCAAAAGACATACAACAACCCTGTCAGTATCGTGTGGGTTTGTCACTGCTTGTTCTCCTGTTGGGTTTTGGGTTTAGGTTCTAAAGCCTGGTGTTTGTGGTTCCTGTGGATCTTCAATTTGGACTGGCTTATCGTGGGTGTGGCTTTCTCCCTTCCTGGACACTTGGACTGATTCGACAACGTCTCTGTTTGAGCACCTTGGAAACGACGTTTGGACTGGCTTATCGTGAGTGTGGCTTTCTCCCTTCCTGGGCTTTTGGACTGATTCAGCAACAGCTCTGTTTGACTACCTTGGAAACGACGTTTGTTTGGACTACTTCTACGGCAACTCTGGGACTTGGGCTGGCTTGGACAACTCCTCTTTGCATTTAACTCTTTGGGTGCAGCGCTGTCTGTTGGAACTCTTTTGTTACACCGCTGTTGCTTGCTGTTACTTTGACTGTGTTTTAATCCGGGTTTTCTTTCTGTTTAATCCGGGTTATTTTGCGTTTGCTTTTTGGAGCCCAGATTGGGCAAATTCTTTGAGTTTTGGCCAGAGACACTGAAGTTAAGTGTCTCTGGGAATATTATTGTTTTGCAATAAACTTTTGTTGGACTAAAGGTGTGTGTGGCTCTTTAAGGCCTCTGTGTCTTGACAGAGTCCTTGATGGAGTACTTCCTCATTATTTTCCGCATACTGCTGGACGGTTTTATGGTGACGTAAATAACCGTATATACTCAAGTATACGCCGAGCTGAATATAAGCAGAGGCACCTAATTTTACCCAAAAATACTGGGTAAACATTGACTCAAATATAAGCTGAGAGCGGTAAATTTCAAAAATAAAAATACAGTAGAGTCTCACTTATCCAACCTTCATTTATCCAACATTCTGGATTATCCAACGCAGTTAGCCTTCCGCCCAGATCCACAGCTGTTTCTCTAGGTGGCAAGGACTGAACTTTTTACGAATTTAACTTCCTACAATGTTGTTACTGTAAATTTATTTTATTCAATTTATCTTTATTTGTAGTCAATTTTTTAGTAGCCATTGCTTTTGTAGTCAATGTTTTCAATACATTGCGATGCTTTGGTGCTAAATTTGTGGATACGGTAATTACTACATAATGTTACCGTGTATTGAACTGCTTTTTTCTGTCAATTTGTCGCAAAACATGATGTTTTGGTGCTTCATTTGTAAAATCATAACCTAATTTGATGTTTAATAGGCTTTTCCTTAATCCCGCCTTATTATCCAACATTTTTGCTCATCCAATGTTCTGATGGCCCGTTTATGTTGGATAAGTGAGACTCTACTGTACAAATAAAATTACACTAATTGAGGCATCAGTAGGATAAATGCTTTTGAATATTTACATAAAACTGTAATTTAAGATAAGACCGTACAGCTCTGATTAATCATTATTCTCATCTTCTTCAATGTAAATGTGCTTATGTCTCCTTTTAATAATAATACAGTAAAATAATAAATGGAATAATAAATAGAGTACAATAATAAATGTAATAATATCAGAGCGAAATAATAAATGTATTATTAATAATAAAAAATAGAGTAAAATAAATGTGATACAGTAAAGTCTCACTTATCCAACATAAACAGGCCGGCAGAACATTGGATAAGCGAAAATGTTGGGTAATAAAGAGGTATTAAGAAAAAAGCCTATTAAACATAAAATTACATTATGATTTTACAAATTCAGCACCAAAACATCATGTTTTACAACAAATTGACAGAAAAGCACTTCAATACACAGTAATGTTATGTAGTAATTAGTGTATTTACAAATTTAGCACCAAAACATTGCAACATTTACTACAAAAACATTGACTACTAAAAGGCAGACTGTGTTGGATAATAATAATAATAATAAGTGAAGCTTGGATAAGTGAGACTCTACTGTAGCAACAATAACATTAGAGTAAAATAATAAATGTAATAATACCAGTAATAATAGAGGAAATTAATAAATATACCATATATACTTGAGTATAAGCCAACCCGAATATAAGCCAATCAGGACCCTCACCCGAGTATAAGCCGAGGGGGGCTTTTTCGGTCCAAAAAAAGGGCTAAAAAACTCGTCTTATACTCGAGTATATATGGTAGTTGAATTAGCCTCCCCGCATAAAGCGGTACCTACATTTCCTATTTGACAAGCGCAACTGTCTTTTGGGTTGCTTAGGTAAACAATGAGCTAGGCTATTTAATGGTCGGGCGTTCAATCGAACCGGTCTGGTTTCGAACTCATGACCTCTCGGTCAGTAGTGATTTATTGCAGCTGGCTACTAACCGGCTGCGCCACAGCCCGGCCCTATACCGATTTGGGGCACAGGTTGCAACCCCAGTGGTGGTGAATCCCCCAGAGAGAGGATGAAGTCATATCCTTGAATCCCCAAGAATGTGCCTGCTGTTTGAAACCTTTGCTATGGCTCAGTGCTGTGGAATCCTGGGAGTTGCAGTGCGGCAAGGCCTCGGCAATATCTGGCTAAACTAGACCTTGGAAAACTGCAACTCCCAGGGTTCTGTAGCACTGAGCCATGGCAATTCAAGTGGCCTCAAACTGCATTTGTTCTCTTACATAAAGGTTTGCCCCTTGCGTAACTTTCAGAAATAATGTAGGAGGAGAGGAGGCGCATAAATATTTTATTGCTCATGTTAAAAGAGAATGTTCCATTGTGGAAACAGGGGAGTGCATCTAGACCAGGCATGGGCAAACCTTGGCCCTCCAGGTGTTTTGGACTTCAACTCCCACCATTCCTAACAGCCGGTAGGCTGTTAGGAATGGTGGGAGTTGGAGTCCAAAACACCTGGAGGGCCAAGGTTTGCCCATGCCTACCTAGTCTAGACTGTTGATCGGATGTAGTTTGACACCACTGCCTTGATTCAATGTTATGGAAGCTTGGGACTTGTAGCTCTGCAAGGTCTTTGGTCTCCTCTGTCCAATAGGGCTGGGGCCTTCCCAAACTACAGATCCCAGGATTCCATAAGATTGAGCCCTGGCAGTCCAAGTGGCCCTGAGTTGCAGAATGATACGGGATGCTCTAAATGTTGCATTTGGCAGCACGCTCCAACCATGTGCCCACTAGACTGACCTCATGCAATTAGTCCATTTGTAGCCATTAAGTCTTAAATACCAAATCCTGGCATTATGAATGGCATGACTCACTTCCTCGTCCGCTGTCCAGCTGGCATCAAAAAGTGACAGTCTCCTTTTGCAATAGTTGGCTATTCATGGCAGGAATGCACGAGATTTTGGCCTCCCCATGTCTTCCTCCTGCTCTATCTATAACTGTATTTGTTTCCAAAACAAATTGTGACCCACTTTAACCTACTTTAACCCACAATCTTGCCGGAGAGGTGCGAGAAATCGGAATATAAATCAGGCATGAGCCAACTTTGGCCCTCCGGGTGTTTTGGACTTCCAGCTGAAGTCCAAAACACCTGGAGGGCCGGAGTTTGCCCATGCCTGATGCTGCTCAGTCGTTTAGTCGTCTCTGACTCTTTGTGACCTGATGGACCAGTCCAGGCCAGAGCTCCCTGTCGGCCGTCACTGCCCCCCGTTCCTTCAAGGTCAAGCCAGTCCCTTCAAGGATACCGTCCATCCATCTCGCCCTTGGTCGGCCTCTCTTCCTTTTTCCTTCCATTTTCCCCAGCATCGTGACCTTTTCCAAGCTTCCCTGTCTCCTCCTGATGTTGCCAAAATACTTCATCTTTGCCTCTCATCTCCTTCCCTCCAGTGAGCAGCCATTGGGCATTATTTCCTGGAGGATGGACTGGGTGGACCTTCTTGCCAAGGTCCAAGGCACTCTCAGGATGTTCCTCCAGCACCAGAGTTCAAAAGCGTCTCTCTTCCTTCGCTCAGCCTTCCTTATGGTCCAGCTCTCTCTTGCATCCATAGGTTACTATGGGGAATACCATGGCTTTCACTATGCGGTCCTTCCTTCGTGGCCCGTGTGATGCCTCTGCTCTTCACTATTTTGTCCAGTTGGCCATTGCTCTCCTCCCAAGAAGGAAACGTCTTCTGATTTCCTGGCTGTAGGAATCTTCATGCCTAGAAATACAAAGTCTGTCCCTGCCTCCATGTTTTCTCCCTCTATTTGCCAGTTATCCATAGGTGTCGTTGCCATGATCTTGGTTTTCTTGACGTTTAACTGCAGCCCAGCTTTTGCACTTTCTTCTTTCTTTCCCCTTGGTGATAAGGCTCCTCAGCTCCTCCTCACTTTCGGCATTCATCAGAGTGGTATCATCTGCATACCTAAGGTTGTTAATGTTTCTTCGAGCAATTTTAACTCCGGCCTTGGATTCCTCAAGCCCCACCTGTCGCATGATGTGTTCTGTCAGGGGATGATGGGGTGCAGAGTGAATTCCAAAATTCATCATCCCGGTCTCACCTCCTTCTCCAGACTGTATTCCCATGCGGAGAATCAGCACTGGTCAAGAAAACACTCCAGCAGGCGAAGTCCAACTGTTGATTAACTTTATTTACATAATCTATTTACAGTTTGCATTTCTCGGCTTCAGAGAATAGCATTCATAGTCCATCTTCAGCGAATGCTCAAGCCGAACTCCACAGATAAGATAAGAAACACATTCCTCTGTCCAGAGGAAGTTCCGACCCCCAAAGGCCGGAAGTCATGCCTGATAGGTCATAGCAATCACAACAGGCTGTCAGTCAAAACTAGCCTGCTGTTTCATTACTGAAAAATACACACTCTTGCTCATCAGCAGTAAACATTTGATTTACATTTCATACAAATACAACCATACTCCAACATGTTCTGCATACAAATTGAACAGGGAGGGTGAGAGGATGCAGCCCTGATGTCCGCACTCCTTTCCCAATCTGGAACCAGTCTGTTCTTCCGTGGTCTGTTCTTACTGTGGCTACTTGGTCTTTATACAAATTTCTCAGGCCCATGCCTGATATAAATCATCAATCAATATCAATATAATAAAAACAGCCACACCTCAAAGTTGACGTCTCCCCCGCAGCTGAAGACGAAGGTGGGGCCCACCACCCGCAGCAAGGTTTCCTTCTCGACGTTCTGGACGGAGAATTTGGGCTGGAAAGCGTGCCACGTCTGCTCCACAAAACCAATGGTGTTGCCCGGCGGGCACTGCACTTCCATCTGGGGAGGATAAGGGATCGATTTACATGCAACCCAGTCTCGAGACAGAACACTCACCGGTCAAGTTTCTAGTCCTCATAGTTTGAAAACATGGCAGCTGTATTGGAAAGCACAGAAATGGGGAACAGCTATGGAAAAATGGAGAACAGGCTCTTTGGGTTTCAATGACTACATTATTAATACAGTAGAGTCTCACTTATCCAAGCTAAACGGGCCAGCAGAAGCTTGGATAAGCGAATATCTTGGATAATAAGGAGAAATTAAGGAAAAGCCTATTAAACATCAAATTAGGTTATGATTTTACAAATTAAGCACCAAAACATCATGTTATACAACAAATTTGACAGAAAATGTAGTTCAATACACAGTAATGCTATGTAGTAATTACTGTATTTACGAATTTAGCACCAAAATATCACGATATATTGAAAACGCTGCCTACAAAAATAGATTGGATAATCCAGAAGCTTGGATAAGCGAGGCTTGGATAAGTGAGACTCTACTGTATTACCATATATACTTGAGTATAAGCCGACCCAAATATAAGCCGAGACACCTAATTTTACCACAAAAAACTGGGAAAACCTATTGACTCTAGTATAAGCCGAGGGTGGGAAATGCAGCAGCAACTGGTAAATTTCTAAAATAAAAATAAAAATAGATAACAATAAAATTACATTAATTGAGGCATCAGTAGGTTAAACGTTTTTGAATATTTACATATAACTGTAATTAAAGGTGAGACTGTCCAACTCTGATTAAATCATTATTTTAACCTTCTTCAATGTAAATGTGATTACGTATCCATCCAATAGTAATAAATACACTAAAATAATAAATGTAATAATGATAATAAAATAAAATAATAAATGTAATAATAATGACAATAATAGAGAAAAAGAATAAGTGTAATAGTAACAATAATAGAGTGAAATAATAAATGTAATAATAATACACAGAGTAAAATAATAAATGTAATAATAACAATAATAATAGAGAAAAATAATAAATTACGTATATACTTGAGTATAAGCCGACCCGAATATAAGCTGACCAGGACCCTCATTCGAGTATAAGCCGAGGGGGGCTTTTTCAGCCCTAAAAAAGGACTGAAAAAATCAGCTTATACTTGAGTATATATGGTATTAACAACAATAATGACAACAACAACACTATGTTAAAAATATGTTCCTGATTATTCCCTGTTTAATTGTGTCATCCTTACTTTGAAAGTAGTTGTTCTACTCCAGAAACTTCATTGTTATGGTTGCCACAAACTAGGCAGCATTGGTTGAGACTGGACAGACTCAGGGCCCTCCAGATGTTTCGGACTACAACTCCCACCATTCCTAACAGCCGTTAGAGGAATTCCCCAGCCTCACACCCTCTAAGGATGCCTGCCATAGATGTGGGTGAAACGTCAGGAGAGAATGCTTCTGGAACATGGCCAGACAGCCTGGAAAACTCACAGCAACCCAATGATTCTGGCCATGGAAGCCTTCGATAACACAATCTTATATATATAAAAATGTTCTAACCATTTCTAACTTAAAGTAAACAGCAAAACTACACACCCAAAACCCACGAAACTTGGCCACAAAAGACATGGTCATCCTCGCTGTGTTTAGACAACATAAAAACAAGAAAAATAAAGTCCTAATTAGAGGGAGAGGAATAATTGTTTTTTCCCCATTGCTGCCAGTTAGAAGGCTAAGCTCCACCCACTTTGTCTCCTAGCAACCCACTCAGCCATTTAATGGCGCCCAGGGCCGCTTCAGTCAGGCCTCTTCCACACTGCTATAAAATACAGTTTGGGGATGCTGGGGTTTGTAGATGTGGGCTCACCTGCTGCAGGCAGCACGGGAACCAGCAACTGGAGCATTTCATGGGTCGGATCACGCGCATGACTTCGCAGCCGGAAGGGTCGTTGATCCGCAGGGAGAAGCGGCGCAAGGAGCCACAGAGGTTGCGTGTCAGCCAGTCGTTCTGCTCGGCGCAATGGAACACCGGGTGGCCCATGTTGTTGCGCACCTCGTACATGTTGTTGCGCTCGAAGCCGATGAAAGCTGCAGGAGGGAAAGAGCAACCAAGAAATAGAACATCAAACTTTGCCCTGCAGGTGTGTTGGACTCCAACTCCCACCATTCCTAACAGCCTCAGGCCCCTTCCTTTTGCCCCTCGGCCTGAGGCTGTTAGGAATGGTGGGAGTTGAAGTCCAAAACACCATGGTTTACACCAGGAAATATAATCCGATAATGGGACACACTTTACAAATGTCCATGGGAGTTGCAGTCCAAAACTGCTTAAGCAGCCGAGGGGGGAAAGGAAAAGGCCTGAGGCTGTTAGGAATGGTGGGAGTTGGAGTCCAAAACACCTGCAGGACCAAAGTTTGCCCAGGCCTTTCTTAGAAGGAACCCAATCCATAGACTTCGGTGGGGAACGGGCTTTGGGAGTTTTCCTATTCATCCTCACCTTCCACTAAATCCGGTTTCTGGTTTATCAAAACATGGTCAATCTGAGGAAAGAAGCAAAACTCATTGATTATATTGTTTTGGATTCTGCTTGAGGAATTCTCGTGTATTTGGAATCATCACTGAGTATAATTCAAACCTCTACAATCCTTGTCTGCACATTGAATGTTCCATGACTATAGCATATATATGAAAAAACTGTCTTATAGCTTATATTATTGGATTATATTTCTGTTTGTAGTGGCCTCTTGCCTCCGAGTGTAGTGTCTTGGCGGTGGATGCATAGGTGACTGTGGAGCCCTACTCTTGACCCACATGTTCTTCCACAGAGGGGGCATCAGATTCCAGATGGAAGGAGGTCCTGGTTAGGATTGGCTTGATGTGCCTTCCTCTTGGCACGTTTCTCCCTTTCGCCCTCCATTCTTGCCTCTTTGAATTTCTCTGTCCTTGAGTTCCCACACATTTGTTAGTGATTCTAAGGGTCACAGCTGACCTCCAGTTAAAGCACTCAAGGACCTGGGCATTCCAGTTCTATGCCACAGTTTTTAAGGTTGGCTTTTGTTGTGACTCAGCCACAGTATAGCCAGAGTGAGGATGAAGAAGGGGATTCTGGGTTTCAGATACAAGAGCCAGTTGAGTCAGAAGATGGGCTGCAGGAAAATGGCATGAGAATACAGGCTGATTCAGAGGCTCGAGAATTGCAGTTTGAGCAGAATGAACTGTTGACCCCAGAAGCCATAGATAACAGCCAGGATGACATTCCCATGGGAATTAAGGAGCAAGAGATGTCTCAAGTCCTGGTTCAGGTGCAAGATAACAAAGACCTTGAATTATCTAGGGAGGACCAGTTGTTATGGAAAGGAGTTCAGCTCCGTAGGAGTGTGAGGCTGGCGGGAAAGAAAGAGGCCTCTTCAGGGAAGAGAAATGCTTTTCTGGGGTGCTTTTAAAAGTGTGTGTTTGCAGATAGATCTTCGTCAAAGCAAATTCTCACTTCCCCTGTGTGGATGTTCATGATTCATGCCTAAGAGAAGTTTTCTGGATCTTTGTAACCTTTGGGCCTTTGTTCTTTGGGATCTATTGTCTACTGTTTTGACCTATGGATTATTGGATTTTTTAACTAATTGGATTTCTATTGACTCTTTTATTGCAACTCTGAAAAACCTTTCAACTGCCTGCTTGATATATATTTGCTTTTTCTCAATAAAACTTCAAAAGACTTCTGTGTCTGACTGAGTGTCTATAGCAAGGTGAACTATTCTGAGGTGTGATAGCTTTAAGCCCATCTTTAAATCTCTTTTCCTGTCCACCTGGGAGTTGTAGCTTGTTAAGGCACTGGCAATCTTTGTCAGAGAACATGAGAAGACTGTTGTGGTCCAGTCTGATGATGAAGGGGGATTTGGGTTTATGCAGGCTGACCAAAGCAATGTTGACCAAAGCCATACTGAAGAGAAGAATCTCGAAGGCTCTGATGCTGGAAATGTTGACGGCTCTGGCTTAGAGCCACAGGCTAGCGAGGAAACAGAAACTAATGATAAGGGTGACTTTTCCCAGGAGTTCAGACATCAACAAGTTCCAGGTGTTTCTGGCAATGACTCAGAGGAGTCTTCCTTAGATAGAGATATGAGGTTACAGTTAAAGGTTCATCGTCCCAGATGTTCCCTTAGAATCACTAACAAATGCGTGGGAACTCAAGGACAGAGAAATGCTTTTCTGGCTTGTAAACATGGGGGTTTTTTTTCGTGTCAGGAGCAACTTGAGTCACTTCTGGAGTGAGAGAATTGGCCGTCTGCAAGGACGTTGCCCAGGGGACACCCGGATGTTTTGATGTAAACATGGGTAAATACAGGAGAGACAGGGAAGGATTTCAGACCAAGCAACATTGGTTTTTGGAAGCACATCTCCTGCCCTGTCTAAGGATCCTCGTTTATGTTCATGCCTGGGATCTGTGTTTTGGATTTTATGCTGAAGTTAATGTTGCCTTGTTTCCAGGACTAATTTCCTATATCAGAGACTTGGGACTATATTGTGCAAATTGCTTTTACCTCTGGATTATAGCCTTTTTGACTGACTGCCTTTGCATTTGAATATTTCTTTTTACGGACTGCCATCGCATTTGGATGTTTATTTATTTATTTATTTCCATCATTTCTATGCCGCCCTTCTCACCCGAAGGGACTCAGGGAGGCTCTGGCTTGGAGCCACAGGCTAGTGAGGAAACAGAAACGAATGATAAGGGTGACCTTTCCCAGGAGTTCCAACATCAACAGGTTCCAGGTGTTTCTGGCAGTGACTTAGAGGAGTCTTCCTTAGATAGAGATACGAGGTTAAGGTTAAAGGTTCATAGTCCCAGACGTCCCATAGAATCACTAACAAATGCATGGGAACTCAAGGACAGAGAAATGCTTTGCCTTCTTTACTGTTTTTTATTCAGACTTTGGTATCTTTTATCAATAAACTGTGTAAACCTAGCCTGCTGTGCTGGAGTGTGTGTTAAGAGCAAGGTGAACCAGTGCTGAGGTGCAACAAAGACTTTGTCGAAGTAGAACTCCCATGATCCCACAGCATTGATCCCTTCAAAGTGTCCACCTATTAATTAGGGAGAATTAATAACAAGCTGGTGCCGTGGGAGCGTACGTTTTTGAGTGTTTTTAATCAGGGCTTGCTTTAATAGTGTCCTCCTGCCTGGCAGAACAGGGTCAGGCTAGATGGCCCCTGGGAGTCCCGTCCCACTCTGTAATTCCACCCTTCCCCAGGATGCCACTGGCTCTGTCTGGGCATAATGAACCTAGCTAATGACATCTTGCCTCTGAGGAAATTCCCCAGCAAACGACATACATTTAAGCCTGCAAATTTGACTCAGAGACATTATTACGGACCATAAATCTCGTGCCTTTCAATCCAGACATGGTATGGTTTTGGGTCAGGGCCAGAAAAGTGTGCAAACTGGAGACTTAGATGGAAACTACAAACCAAGAAGCTTCTAGAGTCATATATTTCAGGCATGGGCCAACTTGGTTCCTCTTTCCAGGCGCTTTGGACTGCAACTCCCACCATTCCTAACAGCCTCAGGCCCCTTCCTTTTGCCCCTCAGCCGCTTAAGCGGCTGAGGGGCAAAAGGAAAGGGCCCGAGGCTATTAGGAATGGTGGGAGTTGCAGTCCAAAGCGCCTGGAAAGAGGAACCAAGTTGGCCCATGCCCGCGCATATTCCTTGTTAATGTGGGATTTGTGTATTGATAGTGTTTAAATGCAATTTGTGCCATGCTTGTATTGCAACTGATTGCATCATCCAGAATGTGCCATGGTGTGGAAAGAGTTAATTGCCAAGAAGCTGTGATGTCCTTGATGTGTGGCTGGAACTAGGGAGTATCCAGACACAAGTGTTTGTTCATAATTGATTGCATCAGTTCAGTTGAGTTCTGTCTGCCTAGAGTCAAGTCCTGTGTTCATCTGTCGTCTGTTTGTGTTGATACAATAAAACTTTGTAAATAGTTTTACCAACGTCTCTGAGTGTCTCTTTGTTCTGCACTCCACTGCTTCCATCCAACTACTGCTGCGCTGCAAATATTCTGACATTTCTTACCTGTGCCAGGTGTTCCAAACCCCGAGGGATGCTGCAGCCCACAGGCACGTAGGGGATGATGGCGTGGGGGTCTGGCCCTGGCTGTTGTGGGGGAGGGGGAGCCGGGGCGTGTTCGTGATACCCCCGGGGAGGAGGCGGGGGTCCCGTGATCTGCGGTGCGACGGGGCTGGCGGCGGGAAAGACGAAGCCAGGGCCAGGTGCGGACGGCATCATGTGGGACTGAGACATCTGGTATGGAGGGGACGCGAGGGGGTGTCCTGGCTGGGGACAGGGGTATCCTATTTAAGGGAGACAAAGAAAGAAAGAAAGAAAGAAAGAAAGAAAGAAAGAAAGAAAGAAAGTTTTAAGAACATTTGCATCCTGAATTCTTTATATTAAAAAAAGGTTACTGTGCCTTTAAGAAGTGAATGCAAGACTGGAGTCCCTATTCTAAAAATTGTTACTGTGCCTTTAAGAAGTGAATGCAAGATTGAATCCTCATTGTAAAAAAAAAAGTTACTGTGCCTTTAAGAAGTGAATGCAAGACTGCAGTCCCTAATCGAAAAATTGTTACTGTGCCTTTAAGAAGTGAATGGAAGATTGAATCCCCCATTGTAAAAAAAAAAAAAACTGTTAGTGTGCCTTTAAGAAGAAATTGCAAAGACCAGCCCCTCTTTTCTAAAAATGGCTACTGTGCCTTTAAGGAGATACTGCAAGACTGTGCCTTCTAAAAATGGTGACTGTGCCTTTAAGAACAGACTGCAAGACTGGAGCCCCCTATTCTAAAACAACTGTTACTGTGCCTTTAAGAAAAAAAATTGCAAACAACTGTTACTGTACCTTTAAGAAATGAATGCAATGCAAGACGGTGGCCTCTTTTCTAAAAAAAAATATGACTGTGCCTTTAAGAAGAGACTGCAAGCCTGTACTCCCTATTCTAAAATGCTGTTACTGTGCCTTTAAGAAGAAATTGCAAAGAGTGGGCCCTCTTTTCCAAAACTGGTTACTGTGCCTTTAAGGAGGGACTGCAAGACGGTGCCTTCTAAAAATGGTGACTGTGCCTTTAAGAACAGACTGCTAGACTGGACCCCCTATTCTAAAACAACTGTTACTGTGCCTTTAAGAAATGAATGCAAGACTGTGCCCTCTTTTCTAAAAAGCGATGACTGTGCCTTTAAGAAGAGGCTGTAAGACTGGACTCCCCCGTTCTAAAACGACTGTTGCTGTGCCTTTAAGAAGAAATTGCAAAGAGTAGGCCCTCTTTTCTAAAAATGGTTACTGTGCCTTTAAGAATAGACTGCAAGACAAGACTCCCTATTCTAAAACGACTGTTACTGTGCCTTTAAGAAGCGAGTCCAAGATTGGGCCCTAGTCTTTTCTAAAAATGGTTACTGCGCCTTTAAGAAGTAAATGTAAGACTGGACCCCCAATTCTTTAAAAAAAAAAAACACTGGGATTTGAAGAATCAGAAAGATTTTGGGACAAAGTGATGAAATCAGAAAGAAAACAAATATCCACAATATACGCAAAACTAATTGAATGGGAGACAGAAATGGTACCAGTAAAAGACAGCATGATCAAATGGGCAAAAAATCTGGGGAAAAAATTTATTTAGAAGAATGGGAGAGGGCCTGGAACTCCAGATTAAAAATCACATATGCAACAGAACTGAAAGAGAATTGGATTAAAATGTTTTACCGCTGGTATTTGACCCCCCAAAAAGTATCAAAATATTACAAAAAAACCTCAAACAAATGTTGGAAATGCGAAGACAAAGTAGGAACGTTCTTCCACTGTTGGTGGACTTGCAAAAAAGCGAAGAAATACTGGAAAGATATTCATCAGGCAATACAAAAGATGTTGCAAATTAAACTAGACTTAGATCCAAAATACTTCCTCCTGGGGATGCTTAACATTGAAAATAACAAAAATAAAGAGATGCTTTTCAATTATCTTACTACGGCGGCTAGAATTACATATGCCAAATACTGGAAAAAGAAAGAAATTCCTGAATTAGGCTGTTGGTTAATTAAGGTTATGGAAATAATGAATATGGATAAATTGACGTACTTACTAAAAAATAATTATGGTATTCCAAAAAAGCAAACAAACTGGGATCCGATTAAAAAATACTTGGTAGAAATGCAAATGAAGGTGCTAATATAATTTGTAAAGAAGGTTGGTACATCAACCGAAAGCAATATGAAGACGCGGTCACCAAATAGAGAGAAGGAAAGAAAAAGAATAGAAAAGAAGTAAAAAACAAACTTCTTAAAGTAGCAGTGGAAGAGATGGAAGTCACTCTTTTGGATTTTATTACTATATCTGTTTTTTGTTCTGTTTTTGTTTATATGTTATGTAACTTTCCGTGACTTTTCCTTTTTTATCATTATTATTACTTCCCTCTCCTCGCCAAGAATATGTTTGGTGTTTTTTCCCCTTTTTTTTTTTGCTTTTGTTTGTGCTTTTCTTTTCTCCCCCCCCCCCCCCCCGTTTTCTCTTTTCACTCTATTTCTCCCACCTTTATTTTTGGAATGTATGGTCCACACATTCTCACTGTAAACTATAACTGCAAAACCAATAAAAACTATTTAAAAAAAAATACACTGTTACTGTACCTTTAAGAAGTGAATGCAAGCCGGTGCCCTCTATTTTGGAAAGGGCTACTGTACCTTTAAGAAGAGACTGCAAGGCTGTGCGACCTATTCTTTAAAAAGCATGACTGTGCCTTTAAGAAGCGAGGTTTTCCAGAGATGCAGCAGCCCAGGAACCGCCCTCTGCACATGCTCAGGAGCACACCCTTCCAATGCTAGCTATGCCCATGAATGAGGCTTTCAGGTGTGACTAAGCGTCCCATCGATGCCCAAACTGGCCCAACTACATTCCAAAGCCTTGCCCTGCCAACCGAGGTTGGCATCGTTGGGGGAAGAAGAGCAAAATTTGGAATATATGGAGGTTTGCAATATGAAATATCAGACGATATGGTTCAGAGCTTGGAAACATTCCTTTTTGGAGATGACAACACCCAGAATCCCCGAGCCAGCGTTGCTGGCTCGGGGATTCTGGGTGTTGTCATCTCCAAAAAGGAATGTTTCCCTCTTTCTTTCCTCCCTATTTTTCTCTCCTTTTTGTTATCATTCCATATTTCCAACTCTACCCTGTTCTCAAATTTTGCATTTCAGGAAGCCTGCCCGCCTTTGGCATCCTCTGAGGCTGAGAGAGTGTGACTCCTCCCGCAACATGCAACGGCTTTCCAGCACTGCAAAGTGTGATTCTAGGGGTGCATCTACACACTGTAGACTTAATGCAGTTTGGCCCCACTTGAACTGCCATGGCGCAGTATTATGCAATCCTGGGAGTTGTAGTGTGGTCCAGCGCCAATATTATTTAGGCAGAGAAGGCTGAAGGTCTTGCAAATCTACAACTCCCATCATTTCATAGCACAGACCTTGAAAAACTACAACTCCCGTCATTTCATAGCACAGACCTTGGAAAAACTACAACTCCCGTCATTTCATAGCACAGACCTTGAAAAACTACAACTCCCATCATTTCATAGCACAGACCTTGAAAAACTACAACTCCCGTCATTTCATAGCACAGACCTTGGAAAAACTACAACTCCCGTCATTTCATAGCACAGACCTTGGAAAAACTACAACTCTTGTCATTTCGTGGCATTGATCTTGCAAAACTACAACTCCCATGATTTCATAGCACAGACCTTGAAAAACTACAACTCCCGTCATTTCATAGCACAGACCTTGAAAAACTACAACTCCCAACATTTCATAGCACAGACCTTGAAAAACTACAACTCCCATCATTTCATAGCACAGACCTTGGAAAAACTACAACTCTTGTCATTTCGTGGCATTGATCTTGCAAAACTACAACTCCCATGATTTCATAGCACAGACCTTGAAAAACTACAACTCCCGTCATTTCATAGCACAGACCTTGAAAACAACAACTCTCGTCATTTCATAGTATCAATCTTGCAAAACTACAGCTCCCACCATTTCATAACACAGACCTTTTAAAACTACAGTTCTCATCATTTCATAGCACAGACCTTGAAAAACTACAGCTCTCAACATTTCATAGCATATACACCTTGGAAAAACTACAACTTTTGTCATTTCATGGCATGAACCTTGCAAAAACTACAACTCCTATCATTTCATAGCACAAAACTTGAAAAACTACAACTCTTGTCATTGCATGGCATTGACTTTGCAAAACTACAACTCCCATCATTTCATAGCACAAAACTTGAAAAACTACAACTCTTGTCATTTCATGGCACAAACCTTGTAAAACTACAACTCCCACGATTTCATAGCACAGACCTTGGAAAAGTATAACTCCCATCATTTCATAGCACAGACCTTGGAAAAACTATAACTCCCATCATTTCAAAGCATAGATCTTGGAAAACCTACAACTCCGTGTCATTTCACGGTATCGGCCTTGCAAAACTACAACTCCCACGATTTCATAGCGCAGACCTTGAAAAACTACAACTCTCGTCATTTCATGGCATCGATCTTGCAAAACTACAAGTTCCTTGAAAAAACTACAGCTCTCGTCATTTCATAGCATATACCTTGGAAAAACTACAACTCCCATCATTTCATAGCACAGAACTTGAAAAGCTGCAACTCTTGTCATTGCATGGCATTGACTTTGCAAAACTACAACTCCCACCATTTCATAGCACAGACCTTGTAAAACTACAACTCCCGTCATTTCATAGCACTGAGCCATAAAAGTTCAAGTGGGCTCAAATTGCATTCGTTCTGCAGCCTGAATGGAAAAATTCCATTTATTGGATGACAACACCCAAAATCCCCCCAAATACTCAAGCTACATAGTGGATTCTTCCGACCATCTTTGCATTCAAACATTACTATTAAATCTGTTTTGCATTCAGTATCAATATCTGAGCTGCAGGATTCTGGTACTACACTCCAAAAAGATGGTATGTCCCATTCTTAAACCATTGGTTGATCCTTGTGATGGTCCTTCTCATCTAATGCAAGTCTTAAATGCTTTTGCATTCAAGAATCTGCAGGAGGGAGGATGCTGGGAACTGCACTCCAATGAGATTGATTTCCAGAACGCAGGAAGGCTTCACGTGGGGTGTGATGTGTCGAAAGCCATGCTTTTCGTCTATGGGGCCCTGTGAGGTCAACCACAGAAGGGCTGGAGGACAAGCAATTACTATAGGAAACCTTGGGTGAGGCACACTCTCTCAGCCCCAGGGTCACCGTAAAGGTCTGGAATGGGTTGAGGACAGTCAACAACATCACGAGCAATAATGACATGCCTTGGGTCTTTGTCTGGTTTCACAAGGAAATGAAGCAGCTTGGCTTTGTTCTTTTAATATGCAAAAAGTACAAAATTAGACCCAGACCTGGTGCAGCCATGTTCCGTCTGTCGTCGGCAAGAAGAACAAATGCCTTCTCTGTCCAAATCGGGGGATTTTACTCCTGATCACTGTGATCTATTCATCCGTGGATTCCTGCAAGAGAGGATGAGAAATATTATCCTTTGGAATCTGCTCCCATCAAAGTGTTTATTGGCAAATCGATATACAATAAAATATTAATGACGATGCCTTGAACCTAATACAGAAGTCTCACTTATCCAACACTCGCTTACCCAATGTTCTGGATTATCGAACACATTTTTGTAGTCAATGTTTTCAATACATCGTGATATTTTGGTGCTAAATTCATAAATACAGTAATTACTACATAGCATTACTGCGTATTGAACAACTTTTTCTACCAAATTTGTTGTCTAACATGATGTTTTGGTGCTTAATTTGTAAAATCATAACCTAATTTGATGTTTAATAGGCTTTTCCTTAATCCCTCCTTATTATCCAACATATTCGCTTATCCAACATTCTGCCGGCCCATTTATGTTGGATAAGTGAGACTCTACTGTATTGGGTGCAACGGATTATTTGACCAGAACACAGAGTGGATCCCAGAAACGTATTTCCAATGTATTTGCCTTGGTCCTGATAATACAGTAGAGTCTCACTTATCCAACATAAACGGGCCGGCAGAACACTGGATAAGCGAATATGTTGGATAATAAGGAGGGATTAAGGAAAAGCCTTTTAGACATCAAATTAGTTTATGATTGTACAAATTAAGCACCAAAACATCATGTTAGACAACAAATTTGGCAGAAAAAGTAGTTCAATACACAGTAATGCTACGTAGTAATTACTGTATTTACGAATTTAGCACCAAAATATCACGATGTATTGAAAACATTGACTACAAAAATGCGTTGGATAATCCAGAACGTTGGATAAGTGAGACTCTACTGTACATAAATATAGCTGCACACACTAACGTGAATGCAGCTTGACACCTTGGCTCAAGGCTATAGTATCGTGGGAGTTGTAGTTTTACTAAGTCTCCAGCCTTCTCTATCAAAAGGTGCTGGGGGCCTCACCAAACTACAAATCCCAGACTTCGATAGCATGAAGCCATGACAATTTAAGGCATATCAAACTGCATTAATTCTGCAGTTTAGATGAACTCAGGGCTAATCCAAATACCATATATACTTGAGTATAAGCCGACCCAAATATAAGCCGAGGCACCTAATTTTACCACAAAAAAACTGGGAAAACATTGACTCCAGTATAAGCCGAGGGTGGTAAATTTCAGAAATAAAAATAGATACCAATAAAATTACATTCCTTGAGGCATCAGTAAGTTAAATGTTTTTGAATATTTACATCAAGCTCAAATTTAAGATAAGACTGTCCAACTCTGATCAAATCATTATTCTCATCTTCTTCCATGTAAATGCCCTTATGTATCCTTTTAATAATAATGGAGTAAAATAATACATGTAATAATAATAATAATAATAATAATAAATACAGGAGAATAATACATGTAATAATAAATAGAGTAAATAATAAATGCAATAATACAGTAATAATAAGATCAGAGGGAAATAATAAATATATTAATAATAATCATAAAAATAGAGTAAAATAAATGTAATAGTAGCAACAATAATAGAGAAAAATAATAAATGTACCATATATTCTTGAGTATAAGCTGACCCAAATATAAACCAACCAGGACCCTCACCCAAGTATAAGCTGAAGGGGGCTTTTTCAGTCTTAAAAAGAGGGTTGAAAAACTAGGCTTATACTCGAGTATATACAGTATGTGTCTACTATTTCCTTCCCTCTTTTTTCTTTCCCTTTCTTCTCGTGCAACAAAGCAGATGCAAGGCATCCAGGAATGCTTCTCTAGACAGCAGAATTAATGCATTGTCAAAGGCTTTCACTGGGTTGCTGTGAATTTCCTGGCCTGTCTGGCCATGTTCCAGAAGCATTCTCTTCTGACGTTTCGCCCACATCTAGGGCAGGCATCCTCAGAGGTTGTGAGGTCTGTTGGAAACTAAGCAAGTGGGGTTTATATATCCAGGGTGGGAGAAGAATTCTTGTCTGTTGGAGGCAAGTATGGATGTTGCCCTTGGCCACCTTGATTAGCATTGAATAGCCCTGCAGCTTCAAAGCCTGGCTGCATCCTCAGAGGTTGTGAGTTATATTGAAAACTAGGCAAGTTAGGATTATATATCTGTGGAAGGTCCAGGGCCAGATAAACCCTCCCCTCCCCCCCCCCAAAAAAAGGATTCCCCCAGGCAGGCTTTGAAGCTGCAAGGCCATTCAATGCTAATCAAGGTGGACATTATTCAATATTCACACTTGCCTCCAACAGACAAGAGTTCTGTATATAAACCCCACTTGCTTAGTTTCCAACAGACCTCACAACCTCTGAGGATGCCTGCCGTAGATGTGGGCGAAACGTCAGGAGAGAATGCTGCTTCTGGAACATGGCCAGACAGCCCAGAAAACTCACAGCAACCCAGGATTAAGGTAGTTTGAGCCTGCTTAAACTGCCATGGCTTCATGCAATGGAATCATGGAAGTTGTAGTTTGGTGAGGGACCAACACTCTTTAGCAGAGAAAATATAGGCATGGGCAAACTTCGGCCCGCCAGATGTTTTGGACTCCAACTCCCACAATTCCTAACAGCCTACCGGCTGTTAGGAATTGTGGGAGTTGGAGTCCAAAACACCTGGCGGGCCGAAGTTTGCCCATGCCTGGTAAATAAATATACTGTATATACTCGAGTATAAGCCTAGTTTTTCATCCCTCATTTTAAGACTGAAAAAGCCCCCCTTGGCTTATACTCGGGTGAGGGTCCTGGTTGGCTTATATTTGGGTCAGCTTATACTCGAGAATATATGGTACATTTATTATCTTTCTCTATTATTATTGGTATTATTACATTTATTATTTTTCTCTATTATTGTTGCTACTATTACATTTATTTTACTCTATTTTATTATTAATAATAATACATTTATTATTTCACTCTGATCTTATTATTATTGCATTTATTATTTTACTCTCTTTATTATTACATGTATTATTTTCCTGTATTTATTATTATTATTATTACATGTATTATTTTACTCTATTATTATTAAAAGGCTACATAAGCACATTTACATTGAAGAAGATGAGAATAATGATTTGATCAGAGTCGGACAATCTTATCCTAAATTTGAGCTTTATGTAAATATTCAAAAACATTTAACCTACTGATGCCTCAATTAATGTAATTTTATTGGTACAGTAGAGTCTCACTTATCCAACATAAACGGGCCGGCAGAACGTTGGAAAAGCGTATATGTTGGATAATAAGGAGGCATTAAGGAAAGGCCTATTAAACATCAAATTAGGTTACGATTTTACAAATTAAGCACCAAAACATCATGTTATACAACGAATTTGACAGAAAAAAGTAGTTCATTACACATTAATGCTATGTAGTAATCACAGTAGAATCTCACTTATCCAACACTTGCTCATCCAACGTTCTGGATTATCCAACGCATTTTTGTAGTCAATGTTTTCAATATATCGTGATATTTTGGTGCTAAATTCATAAATACAGTAATTACTACATAGCATTACTGCATATTGAACTACTTTTTCTACCAAATTTGTTGTCTAACATGATGTTTTGGTGCTTAATTTGTAAAATCATAACCTAATTTGATGTTTAATAGGCTTTTCCTTAATGCCTCCTTATTATCCAACATATACGCTTATCCAATGTTCTGCCGGCCTGTTTATGTTGGATAAGTGAGACTCTACTGTACTGTATTTACAAATTTAGCACCAAAATATCACGATTTATTAAAAACATTGACTACAAAACTTTGTTGGATAATCCAGAACATTGGATAAGTGAGTCTTGGATGTGAGACTCTACCGTATATGGATATTGTGTTTTCGAAGGCTTTCGTGGCTGGAATCACTGGGTTTCTGTGAGTCTTCTGAGCTGTATGGCTGTGTTCCAGAAGCATTCTCTCCTGACGTTTCGCCCACATCTATGGCAGGCATCCTCAGAGGTTGTGAGGTCTGTTGGAAACGAGGCCAGTGGGATTCCCCCAGGCAGGAAGCAGCCAGGCTTTGAAGCTGCAAGGCTGTTTCATGCTAGACAAGCTGGATAGTTACAACATTATTCCATATATATTAGTGGAATATTATTTCATATATATGGAATAGTATATATGGACAGTGTATATATATATACAGTAGAGTCTCACTAATCCAAGCTAAACGGGCCGGCAGAAGCTTGGATAAGCGAATAACTTGGATAATAAGGATAAGTGAACATTGGATAAGTGATTATTGGATAAGTGAGACTCTACTGTATCTATTTTTATTTCTGAAATTTACCACTCTCGGCTTATACTGGAGTCAATGTTTTCCCAGTTTTTTTTGTGGTAAAATTAGGTGCCTCGGCTTATATTCGGGTCGGCTTATACTCGAGAATATATGGTACCTTGTCAATCTACAGCTCCCAGGACCGTAGAGTGTGGAGCCATCGCACTGCATTCATTCTAATCTACAAGGCAGAGATTTCAGATGCCAATGGGACCTCTAGCACAGAAAATGAGATTTGTTTTGGCAACGACACAGAGACACACGCATTAAAAGTCTAGATTGCAAAATTATTGCAGAAAAAAAAAAGAATGCACAGACTCTACCTCCGCAAGACAAATCCCGGCCGCGGAAAAGACCAGCTGATCTCTGGATCCGGTGGTTCAGAAATAGGCCTCCTTCCCTGGATCCCACGTGATCCCTTCTGAAACTGGATCCACTCTGGGCGGCCCTTGCCAAGTCCCCTCGGAGGCTGGTGGGCAAGACGAGAATGCAAAATAAAGAGTGTGCTCACAACGGGAAAAAAGAATATATATATATATATATATATATATATATATAAGACCCGCGAAGCCTTCGCTGCCCAAGGCCCCGGCCTTGCTTTGTAATTATCCCGACCTTTGTAATTAAAAAAACTGAAATTCTCATTGGCAGGGCAGGGCATCCTTTCCATCGTCCTTCAGACCCAGAAATACTCGGCTACAAGGTTTCCGAGAATCAGACTGCAGATCCCAGTATCCACACACCAACCATGCTAGCTGGGGATGCTGGGTGTTGCAATCTCAAAATTTGGACTTTTCATTCTTTCTTTTGGGAAAATACTGCAGACCCCAGTATCCACACACCAACCATGCTAGCTGGGGATGTTGGGTGTTGCAGTCTCAAAATTGGACTTTTCATTCTTTCTTTTGGGAAAATACTGCAGACCCCAGTATCCACACACCAACCATGCTAGCTGGGGATGCTGGGTGTTGTAGTCTCAGAATTGGACTTTTCATTCCTTCTTTTGGGGAAATACTGCAGATCCCAGTATCCACACACCAACCATGCTAGCTGGGGATGCTGGGTGTTGCAATCTCAAAATTTGGACTTTTCATTCTTTCTTTTGGGAAAATACTGCAGACCCCAGTATCCACACACCACCCATGCTAGCTGGGGATGCTGGGTGTTGCAGTCTCAAAATTTGACTTTTCATTCCTTCTTTTGGGAAAATACTGCAGATCCCAGTATCCACACACCAACCATGCTAGCTGGGGATGCTGGGTGTTGTAGTCTCAGAATTGGACTTTTCATTCCTTCTTTTGGGAAAATAATGCAAATCCCAGTATCCGCAATGCCTTGGCTGTCCGAGCTGGGATGCTGGGCATTGTAGTTTCCAAAATGGATGTATTTGTTCCCTATTTGGAGGAAGACTCAGCATAACAGTAAGAAGTATTGGCCATGCTAGGTGTGGATGCTAAGTGTTGTAGTGTTAAAAATGGTGATTTACATACCCTCTCCGGAGGAAAGACTACAAATCACAGTATCCACTCACCAACAGGAGGTCTGGACCACACTAGGGGGGGATGCTGGGCACTGTTGTCTCAAAATGAGGGGGTTCATTCCCTCTTTGGAGGAAAGACTGCAAATCCCAGTATCCACACACCAGCAGGAGATCTGGACCACACAAGGTGGGGATGCTGGGCACTGTAGTTTCAAAAAATGGGGCCTTTAATTCCCTCTTTGAAGAAAAGACTACAAATCCCAGAATCCATGCACCAGCAAGAGGTCTGGACCACACTAGGTGGGGATGCTGGGCACTGTGGTCTCAAAAATTAGGGGGTTAATTCCCTCTTTGGAGGAAAGACTACAAATCCCAGAATCCATATACCAGCAGGATGTCTGGACCATATTAGGTGGGAATGTTGGAAGGTGGTTTTTCATTTCCTCTTTGGAGGAAGATTGTAAATACCTGTATTCACACACCAGCAGGTCTGGGTTATTCTAGTTGGGGATGGTGGGTGTTGTAGTCTCAAACATGATTGGTTTTCGTTCCCCTTTTGGAGGAAGACTGCAAATGCCAGTATCCTTGCACTATCAGATCTGAGCTATATTAGTTGGTAATGATGGGTGTTATAGTCTCAAATATGGTTGGTTTTTGTTCTTTGGAGGAAAACTGCAAACCCCAATATCCTTGAACTAGCAGGTCTGAGCTATGCTAGTTGGGGATGATGTGTGTTGTAGTCTCAAATATGGGGGCTTTCTGTTTCTCTTTGGAGGAAGACTGCAAATGCCAGCATCCTTGCGTTATCAGATCTGAGCTATATTAGTTGGTGATGATGGGTGTTATAGTCTCAAATATGGTTGGTTTTTGTTCCCTCTTTGGAAGAAAATTGCAAATCCTAGTATCCATGCATTAGCAGGCCTGAGCTATATTAGTTGGGGATGATGGATGTTGTAGTCATAAATATGGTTGGTTTTTGTTCCCTCTTTGGAGGAAAACTGCAAATCCTAGTATCCATGCACTAGCAGGTCTGAGCTATGCTAGTTGGGGATGATGGGTGTTGTAGTCTCAAATATGGTTGGTTTGTTCCTCTTTAGAAGAAAACTGCATATCCCAGTATCCCTGCACTAGCAGGCCTGAGCTATGCTAGTTGGGGATGATGGGTGTTATAGTCTCAAATATGGTTGGTTTGTTCCCTCTTTGGAAGAAAACTGCATATCCCAGTATCCCTGCACTAGCAGGCCTGAGCTATGCTAGTTGGGGATGATGGGTGCTGTAGTCTCAAATATGGCTAGTTTTCATTCCCTCTTTTGAGGAAGACTGCAAACCCCAGTATCCTTGCACTAGCAGGTCTGAGCTATGCTAGTTGGGGATGATGGGTGTTGTAATCTCAAATACGGCTGGCTTTCATTCTCTATTTTGAGGAAAACTGCAAATGCCAGTATCCTTGCACTAGCAGTTCTGAGCTATGCTAGTTGGGGATGTTGGGCATTGTAATCTCAAATATGGTTGGTTTTTGTTTCCTCTTTGGAAGAAAACTGCATATCCCAGTATCCCTGCACTAGCAGGTCTGAGCTATGCTAGTTGGGGATGTTGGGCATTGTAGTCTCAAATATGGTTGGTTTTTGTTTCCTCTTTTGAGGAAGACTGCAAACCCCAGTATCCTTGCACTAGCAGGCCTGAGCTATGTTAGTTGATGATTATGGGTGTTATAGTCTCAAATATGGTTGGTTTTTGTTCCCTCTTTGGAAGAAAACTGCATATCCCAGTATCCCTGCACTAGCAGGCCTGAGCTATGCTAGTTGATGATTATGGGTGTTATAGTCTCAAATATGGTTGGTTTTTGTTCCCTCTTTGGAAGAAAACTGCATATCCCAGTATCCCTGCACTAGCAGGCCTGAGCTATGCTAGTTGGGGATGATGGGTGTTGTAGTCTCAAACCCGGGTTTTTTTAATTCTCTCTTTGAACAAAGACTGCCAATCCCAGAATCTATCATCCAGTAGATGATCTGGGCCATTCTAACCAGGGATGCTGGGAATTGTAGTCTCAAAAAAAATGCGGTTTCTATTCCCTTTCGTTGTGCTCCAGACCCTTGCTTTCTTTTAAAGCCTTGGTTTTCTTTTCTGCAACATGAAAAAATAATGAAACGCTGGTTTTGAACTTTGAAAACCACATGATAACCACGTTCGGGGGAAAAAAAAGTGGGGTTTGGCAGCCGCCCCAGTGGGCAACACCCAGTTTTGGGGTCAAAAATATCATTTGCGGGTGGGGCGGCCCAGGGAACGCAATTGGCCTTGCCCTCCCAAAATATGCAAAAAAATTTGGACTCCAACTCCCAGTATCCCCTATGACACTAGGGTTCAGGGGAATGCAATCGAACCAGAAGTCAGGGAAGTGCTTTCTGGGAATGACAACTCCCATAATCCCCTACCAAGTAGGTATGGGCCAACTTGGGCCGTGCAGGGGTTTTGGACTCCAACTCCCATCGTTCCTGACAGCCTCAGGCCCTTTCCTTTTGCCCCTCAGCCGCTTAAGCGGCTGAGGGGCAAAAGGAAGGGGCCTGAGGCTGTCAGGAACGATGGGAGTTGGAGTCCAAAACCCCTGGACGGCCCAAGTTGGCCCAACAACAATATCCAAACTCTCCCAAAACGCATATGCATACGTTTTCCGCGTGGGAGCAGCTCGAACTTTCCGTACAAAGTTTGGAAAAAAGTTTTGGAAAAAAGTTTTCCCAAAACTCAAAGCCGTCTGGCAGGATTTGCACGGCGGGCCTTTTTATTTTCCATTCTCTCATTTATTGTTTGCTC
This sequence comes from Anolis carolinensis, assembly GCF_035594765.1. Lineage (NCBI taxonomy): Eukaryota > Metazoa > Chordata > Lepidosauria > Squamata > Anolidae > Anolis > Anolis carolinensis. Next base: position 4,288,434 of record NC_085846.1, on the reverse strand, counting down.
GCAGCAAAGTTCCGTGAGAAAAAACAAAACAAACTATACATCCAATACTTCTCTAAGTTCCTCCCTTGCCCTGCATTCTAACAATTGGGTGGGGAATTAATGCAGTTCGATACCACTTCAGCCCATTGCTGTGTGACCCTGGGAGTTATAGTTTTGCAAGGACTTCGGCCTCCTCTGCCCAAGCGTGCAAACTACAATTCCCAGGATTGCATTGCATTTCGCCGTTGCAGCAAAAACATTCATTCCTTAGTATCGATGCAAATCCCAGGGTTTCTCTTCTTGACCGTAATAAAGTGAACTTGAACTCTTATGTCCCAGCAGCACTCTCTCCTGACATTTCGCTTGCACCTATGAGGTGGTGAGGTCAGTTGGAAACTAGGCACTGAGTGGAGGATCTATCTTTCTATCATTGGGAATGATGTCCAGGGTGGGAGGAAGAGGGAACATATGTCCCTGTAGCACTCTCTCCTGACATTTCGCCTGCAACTACGAGGTGGTGAGGTCAGTTGGAAACTAGGCATTAAGTGGAGGATCTATCTATCTATCTATCTATCTATGGGAATGATGTCCTGGGTGGGAGAAAGAGGAAACATATGTTTATGTCCCAGCAGCACTCTCTCCTGACATTTCGCCTGAACCTATGAGGTGGTGAAGTCAGTTGGAAACTGGGCATTTAGTGGAGGATCTATCTATCTATCTATCTGTCTTTGTGGAATGATGTCCAGGGTGGGAGGAAGAGGGAACATATTCTTATGTCCCTGCAGCACTCTCTCCTGATATTTTGCCTGAATCTATGAGATAGTGAGGTCAGTTGGAAACTAGGCATTAAGTAGAGGATCGATCTATCTATCTATGTAGAATGATATACAGGGTGGGAGGAAGAGGGAACATATTCTTATGTCCCAGCAGACCTCTCTCCTGACATTTTGCCTGCACTTATGTGGTGGTGAGGTCAGTTGGAAACTAGGCATTAAGTGGGGGATCTATCTTTCTATCTATCTATCTATCTATCTATCTATCTATCTATCTATCTATGTAGAATGATGTCCAGGGTGGGAGGATGAGGGAACATATTTTTATATCCCAGCAGCACTCTCTCCTGACGTTTCACCTGCACCTATGAGGTGACAAGGTCAGTTGGAAACTAGGCATTACATTGAGGATCTATCTATCTATCTATCTGTGTGGAATGATGTCCAGGGTGGGAGGAAGAGGGAACATATCTGATGTCCCAGGAGCACTCTCTCCTGACATTTCGCCTGCACCGATGAGGTGGTGAGGTCAGTTGGAAACTAGGCATTTAGTAGAGGATCTATCTGTCTATATGGAATGAGGTCCATGGTGGGAGGAAGAGGGAACATATTCTTATGTCCCAGCAGCACTCTCTCCTGACATTTCACCTGCACCTATGAGGTGGTGAAGTCAGTTGGAAACTAGGCATTAAATTGAGGATCTATATATCTATCTATCTATCTATAGTTGTGGAATGATGGCCAGCATGGGAGGAAGAGGGAACATAATCTTATGTCCCAGCAGCACTCTCTCCTGACATTTCGCCTGCACCTATGAGGTGATGAGGTCAGTTGGAAACTAGGCATTAAATTGAGGATCTATCTATCTATCTATCTATCTATCTATCTATCTATCTATAGTTGTGGAATGATGGCCAGCATGGGAGAAAGAGGGAACATATTCTGATGTCCCAGCAGCACTCTCTCCTGATGTTTCGCCTGCAACTATGAGGTGGTGAGGTCAGTTGGAAACCAGGCATTAAGTGGAGGCTCTATCTTTCTTTCTTTGGGAATGATATCCAGGGTGGGAGGAAGAGGGAACATATTCTTAAGTCCCTGCAGCACTCTCTCCTGACATTTTGCCTGCACCGATGAGGTGGTGAGGTCAGTTGGAAACTAGGCATTAAATGGAGGATCTATCTTTCTATCTATCTATTTTTCTATCTATCTATCTGGAATGATGTCCAGGGTGGGAGGAAGAGGGAACATATTCTTATGTCCCAGCAGCACTCTCTCCTGACATTTCGCCTGCACCTACGATGTGTTGAGGTCAGTTGGAAACTAGGCATTAAATGGAGGATCTATCTATTTATCTATCTATCTATGTGGAATGATGTCCAGGGCGGGAGGAAGAGGGAACATATTCTTATGTGCCAGCAGCACTCTCTCCTGACATTTCACCTGCACCGATGAGGCGGTGAGGTCAGTTGGAAACTAGGCATTAAATGGAGAATCTATCTTTCTATCTATCTATTTTTCTATCTATCTATCTGGAATGATGTCCAGGGTGGGAGGAAGAGGGAACATATTTTTATGTCCCAGCAGCACTCTCTCCTGATGTTTCGCCTGCAACTATGAGGTGGTGAGGTCAGTTGGAAACTAGGCATTAAGTGGAGGATCTATCTATCTATCTATGTGGAATGATGTCCAGCGTGGGAGAAAGAGGGAACATATCTTATGTCCCAGCAGCACTCTCTCCTGACGTTTCACCTGCACCTATGAGGTGGTGAGGTCAGTTGGAAACTAGGCATTTAGTGGAGGATCTATCTATCTATCTATCATTGGGAATGATGTCCTGGGTGGGAGGAAGAGGGAACATATGTTTATGTCCCAGCAGCACTCTCTCCTGACGTTTCGCCTGCACCAATGAGGTGGTGAGGTCAGTTGGAAACTAGGCATTAAGTGGAGGATCTTTCTTTCTCTCTTTCTTTCTTTCTTTCTTTCTTTCTTTCTTTCTTTCTTTCTTTCTTTCTTTCTTTCTTTCTTTGGGAAAGATGTCCAGGGTGGGAGGAAGAGTCATTGAATCATTGCAGGAAAAGTGGTGTCAAACTGCATGTATTCTGCTGTGTAGACATAACATCACTGTGACAACCGTGGGTTAAGGTTAAGGCTGGAAGGATGTGGAAAGTCATGAGTGGAAGGGAAAGGGAACAAAGATTGAGTGAAATCACTGAGCTATAACAGAGAGCTACATAATATGAAGAACTGGTTCAATTATTGAGACCTGAATTCGAATCCCTGCCATGGAAGCCTTGGAAGCCAGCGTGCAAAGTCACACTGTCTCAGCCCCAGAGGAACAAGTCTTGCAAGAATCCTGGGAGTTATAGTTTGGCACCAACACTCTTGTCAAAGCACAACTCCCAGCATTCCATAGCCTTGACTCAGGGCAGTTGAAGTGGAATCAAACTACAGTAGAGTCTCACTTATCCAATGTTCTGTATTATCCAACGCAGTCTGCCTTTTAGTAGTCAATGTTTTTGTAGTCAATGTTGCAATGTTTTGGTGTTAAATTCATAAATACAATAATTACTATAGAACATTACTATGTATTGAACCGCTTTTTCTGTCAATTTGTTGTAAAACATGATGTTTTGGTGCTTAATTTGTAAAATCATAATGTAATTTTATGTGTAATAGGCTTTTTTTCTTAATCCCTCCTTATTATCCAACATTTTCGCTTATCCAATGTTCTGCCGGCCCGTTTAGCTTGGATAAGTGAGACTCTACTGTATATTCACTGTAGTTGCAATGTACTATAAGAAAAAATGAGTTCCCAAGGGTTTAACTGACGTGTACTCACTAATGGAATAACAACAATGTATTAGATATGATTAAACATTGTATTATGTACAATAAATGAATATAAATGTCAGATAAGTGGTTACAAATCACAATCAAGCTGTTGCATTCACAGTAGGATGAATGGATAGTTGCATTCACAATGTAGTCAGCTTTTTTGTTTATATTTTCTTGATTCTCCGTAAAGGATGAATCCACAACAGGTTTTGACTACCTATAGTCTTCATCTGGTCTGCAAGTATTGGGTAACATTAATACAATTGTACAAAGTATTTTCTGGAGTAGTAAAATTAGCTAAGATTAATACATACTGCTTACTTTTGTTATTTAGTCCAAACAATTCAAGAATGGAATCAATGTGTTGTCGAAGGTTTTCACGGCCAAAATCGCAGGGTTGTTGCGAGTTTTCTGGGCTGTCTGGCCATGTTCCAGAAGCATTCTCTCCTGATGTTTCGCCCACATCTATGGCAGGCATCCTCAGAGGTTTGGAGGTCTGTTGGAAACTAGGCAGGTGGGGTTTATATACAGAACTCTTGTCTGTTGGAGGCAAGTGTTAATATTGAATAATGTCCACCTTGATTAGCATTGAATGGCCTTGCCTAGTTTCCAACAGACCTCACAACCTCTGAGGATGACTGCCATAGATGTGGGCGAAACGTCAGGAGAGAATGCTTCTGGAACATGGCCAGAAGATCCCTGGGATCCCTGACAACTTGGGATCCCTGACAACTCGGCAGCCCGCTGTGAAGCATTTGCTCAGTTCTTTGCGGACAAAGTCGCTTTGATCTGCTCTGGATTTTACTCCGAGGATGTAACAAGTGCACCTGCTTGTCCTATTTTGATGGATTCGTTTCAATTGGTTCAGCCCGAGGACGTGGACAAGGTGCTTGGAGAGGTGAGGGCGACCACATGCATCCGAGACCCCTGCCCATCCTGGCTGATAAAGGAAGCCAGAGGGGGGTTGGCCGAGTGGGTGAAGGTGGTGGTGAATGCCTCCCTTCAGGAAGGCATTGTTCCAGCGAGCCTCAAATTGGCTGTGATCAAACCACTGTTGAAGAAGCCATCACTGGACCCCACTCAATTGGAGAACTTTCGGCCTATTTCCAATCTCCCCTTTTTGGGCAAGGTCGTGGAACGTGTGGTGGCCGCACAACTCCAGGCATTCTTGGTTGACACTGATTTTCTGGATCCGGCGCAGTCTGGCTTCAGGCCGGGACATGGTACCGAGACAGCCTTGGTCGCCTTAGTCAATGATCTACGCCGGGAACTGGACAGGGGTAGAGTGTCCCTGCTGGTTCTGCTGGACCTCTCAGCGGCCTTCGATACCGTCGATCACGGTATCCTTCTGGGGCGCCTTGCCGGGATGGGTCTCGGGGGTACTGTTCTGCAGTGGCTCCGGTCCTTCCTGGAGGGTTGGTCCCAGATGGTGTCCTTGGGGGACACCTGCTCGGCCCCACAACCATTGACTTGTGGGGTCCCGCAGGGGTCAATACTGTCCCCCATGTTGTTTAACATAAACATGAAGCCGTTGGGAGAGATCATCCGGAGTTTCGGGGTGAGGTGTCATCTGTATGCAGATGATGTCCAGCTCTGTCACTCCTTCCCACCTGTCACTAAGGAGGCTGTCCAGGTCCTGAACCGGTGTCTGGCCGCTGTGTCGGACTGGATGAGGGTGAACAAAATGAAACTTAATCCAGACAAGACAGAGGTCCTCCTGGTCAGTCGCAGGGCTGATCTAGATGAGATCATCTAGATGGTCTTTGGGGATGCCTTTCCTTACCAATGGTCTTATGAGATCATCTAGATAGTCTTTGGGGATGCCTTTCCTTACCAATGGTCTTATGAGATCATCTAGATGGTCTTTGGGGATGCCTTTCCTTACCAATGGTCTTATGAGATCATCTAGATGGTCTTTGGGGATGCCTTTCCTTACCAATGGTCTTATGAGATCATCTAGATGGTCTTTGGGGATGCCTTTCCTTACCAATGGTCTTATGAGATCATCTAGATAGTCTTTGGGGATGCCTTTCCTTACCAATGGTCTTATGAGATCATCTAGATGGTCTTTGGGGATGCCTTTCCTTACCAATGGTCTTATGAGATCATCTAGATGGTCTTTGGGGATGCCTTTCCTTACCAATGGTCTTATGAGATCATCTAGATGGTCTTTGGGGATGCCTTTCCTTACCTATGGTCTTATGAGATCATCTAGATGGTCTTTGGGGATGCCTTTCCTTACCAATGGTCTTATGAGATCATCTAGATGGTCTTTGGGGATGCCTTTCCTTACCAATGGTCTTATGAGATCATCTAGATAGTCTTTGGGGATGCCTTTCCTTACCAATGGTCTTATGAGATCATCTAGATGGTCTTTGGGGATGCCTTTCCTTACCAATGGTCTTATGAGATCATCTAGATGGTCTTTGGGGATGCCTTTCCTTACCTATGGTCTTATGAGATCATCTAGATGGTCTTTGGGGATGCCTTTCCTTACCAATGGTCTTATGAGATCATCTAGATGGTCTTTAGAAGTCTCTTTGCTTACCTATGGTCTTATGAGATCATCTAGATGGTCTTTGGGGATGCCTTTCCTTACCAATGGTCTTATGAGATCATCTAGATGGTCTTTAGAAGTCTCTTTGCTTACCTATGGTCTTATGAGATCATCTAGATGGTCTTTGGGGATGCCTTTCCTTATCAATGGTCTTATGAGATCATCTAGATAGTCTTTGAGGGTGCCTTTCCTTACCTATGGTCTTATGAGATCATCTAGATGGTCTTTGGGGATGCCTTTCCTTACCAATGGTCTTATGAGATCATCTAGATAGTCTTTGAGGGTGCCTTTCCTTACCTATGGTCTTATGAGATCATCTAGATGGTCTTTGGGGATGCCTTTCCTTACCAATGGTCTTATGAGATCATCTAGATGGTCTTTGAGGGTGCCTTTCCTTACCTATGGTCTTATGAGATCATCTAGATGGTCTTTGGGGATGCCTTTCCTTACCAATGGTCTTATGAGATCATCTAGATAGTCTTTGAGGGTGCCTTTCCTTACCTATGGTCTTATGAGATCATCTAGATGGTCTTTGGGGATGCCTTTCCTTACCAATGGTCTTATGAGATCATCTAGATGGTCTTTGGGGATGCCTTTCCTTACCAATGGTCTTATGAGATCATCTAGATGGTCTTTGGGGATGCCTTTCCTTACCAATGGTCTTATGAGATCATCTAGATAGTCTTTGAGGGTGCCTTTCCTTACCAATGGTCTTATGAGATCATCTAGATGGTCTTTGGGGATGCCTTTCCTTACCAATGGTCTTATGAGATCATCTAGATAGTCTTTGAGGGTGCCTTTCCTTACCTATGGTCTTATGAGATCATCTAGATGGTCTTTGGGGATGCCTTTCCTTACCAATGGTCTTATGAGATCATCTAGATGGTCTTTGAGGGTGCCTTTCCTTACCAATGGTCTTATGAGATCATCTAGATAGTCTTTGAGGGTGCCTTTCCTTACCAATGGTCTTATGAGATCATCTAGATAGTCTTTGAGGGTGCCTTTCCTTACCAATGGTCTTATGAGATCATCTAGATGGTCTTTAGAAGTCTCTTTGCTTACCTATGGTCTTATGAGATCATCTAGATGGTCTTTGAGGGTGCCTTTCCTTACCAATGGTCTTATGAGATCATCTAGATAGTCTTTGAGGGTGCCTTTCCTTACCAATGGTCTTATGAGATCATCTAGATAGTCTTTGAGGGTGCCTTTCCTTACCAATGGTCTTATGAGATCATCTAGATGGTCTTTGGGGATGCCTTTCCTTACCAATGGTCTTATGAGATCATCTAGATAGTCTTTGAGGGTGCCTTTCCTTACCTATGGTCTTATGAGATCATCTAGATGGTCTTTGGGGATGCCTTTCCTTACCAATGGTCTTATGAGATCATCTAGATGGTCTTTGAGGGTGCCTTTCCTTACCAATGGTCTTATGAGATCATCTAGATGGTCTTTAGAAGTCTCTTTGCTTACCTATGGTCTTATGAGATCATCTAGATGGTCTTTGAGGGTGCCTTTCCTTACCAATGGTCTTATGAGATCATCTAGATAGTCTTTGAGGGTGCCTTTCCTTACCTATGGTCTTATGAGATCATCTAGATGGTCTTTGGGGATGCCTTTCCTTACCTATGGTCTTATGAGATCATCTAGATGGTCTTTGAGGGTGCCTTTCCTTACCTATGGTCTTATGAGATCATCTAGATGGTCTTTGGGGATGCCTTTCCTTACCTATGGTCTTATGAGATCATCTAGATAGTCTTTGGGGATGCCTTTCCTTACCAATGGTCTTATGAGATCATCTAGATGGTCTTTGGGGATGCCTTTCCTTACCTATGGTCTTATGAGATCATCTAGATAGTCTTTGAGGGTGCCTTTCCTTACCTATGGTCTTATGAGATCATCTAGATAGTCTTTGAGGGTGCCTTTCCTTACCAATGGTCTTATGAGATCATCTAGATGGTCTTTGGGGATGCCTTTCCTTACCAATGGTCTTATGAGATCATCTAGATAGTCTTTGAGGGTGCCTTTCCTTACCTATGGTCTTATGAGATCATCTAGATGGTCTTTGGGGATGCCTTTCCTTACCAATGGTCTTATGAGATCATCTAGATGGTCTTTGAGGGTGCCTTTCCTTACCAATGGTCTTATGAGATCATCTAGATGGTCTTTAGAAGTCTCTTTGCTTACCTATGGTCTTATGAGATCATCTAGATGGTCTTTGAGGGTGCCTTTCCTTACCAATGGTCTTATGAGATCATCTAGATAGTCTTTGAGGGTGCCTTTCCTTACCTATGGTCTTATGAGATCATCTAGATGGTCTTTGGGGATGCCTTTCCTTACCAATGGTCTTATGAGATCATCTAGATAGTCTTTGAGGGTGCCTTTCCTTACCTATGGTCTTATGAGATCATCTAGATGGTCTTTGGGGATGCCTTTCCTTACCAATTGTCTTATGAGATCATCTAGATGGTCTTTGAGGGTGCCTTTCCTTACCAATGGTCTTATGAGATCATCTAGATGGTCTTTAGAAGTCTCTTTGCTTACCTATGGTCTTATGAGATCATCTAGATGGTCTTTGAGGGTGCCTTTCCTTACCAATGGTCTTATGAGATCATCTAGATGGTCTTTGACGATGCCTTTCTTTACCAATGGTCTTATGAGATCATCTAGATGGTCTTTGGAAGTCTCTTTGCTTACCTATGGTCTTATGAGATCATCTAGATGGTCTTTAGAAGTCTCTTTGCTTACCTATGGTCTTATGAGATCATCTAGATGGTCTTTAGAAGTCTCTTTGCTTACCTATGGTCTTATGAGATCATCTAGATGGTCTTTGGGGATGCCTTTCCTTACCAATGGTCTTATGAGATCATCTAGATAGTCTTTAGAAGTCTCTTTGCTTACCTATGGTCTTATGAGATCATCTAGATGGTCTTTGAGGATGCCTTTCCTTACCAATGGTCTTATGAGATCATCTAGATGGTCTTTGAGGATGCCTTTCTTTACCAATGGTCTTATGAGATCATCTAGATGGTCTTTGAGGGTGCCTTTCCTTACCAATGGTCTTATGAGATCATCTAGATGGTCTTTGGGGATGCCTTTCCTTACCAATGGTCTTATGAGATCATCTAGATGGTCTTTGAGGATGCCTTTCCTTACCAATGGTCTTATGAGATCATCTAGATGGTCTTTGAGGGTGCCTTTCCTTACCAATGGTCTTATGAGATCATCTAGATGGTCTTTGAGGATGCCTTTCCTTACCAATGGTCTTATGAGATCATCTAGAAGGTCTTTGAGGGTGCCTTTCCTTACCAATGGTCTTATTATTATTATTATTATTATTATTATTATTATTATGAGATCATCTAGATGGTCTTTGAGGGTGCCTTTCCTTACCAATGGTCTTATTATTATTATTATTATTATTATTATTATTAGATCATCTAGATGGTCTTTGGAAGTCTCTTTGCTTACCTATGGTCTTATGAGATCGTCTAGATCAGGGGTCCCCAAACTAAGGCCCGTGGGCCCTCTAAGGTCATTGACCTGGCCTCTATCCTAAACTTTAGACTTAGGATTGACCTAAGTCTGAAATGACATGAAGGCACACAACAACAATCCTAATTTTTTTACTATTTCATCATAGTCCGGCCCCCCAACAGTTTGAAGGACTGTGAATCGGCCCTCCACTTAAAATGTTTGAGGACCCCTGCTCTACTGTATATATAAAAAAGAAAATATAGACAAGAAAGCCTCGTATACCACACAGATATAGAAACCCCACTTGCCTAGTTTCCAACAGATCTCACAACCTCTGAGGATGCCTGCCACAGATGTGGGCGAAACGTCAGGAGAGAGTGCTTCTGGAACATGGCCATACATACCGGAAAACACACAACAAATATGATGAATGCAACTACCCATTCATCATACTTTGAGCGCAACAGTTTGATTGTAATTTGTAACCACTTATCTGACATGTATATACATTTATTGTACATAATACAATGTTTAATAATTATATCTCATACATTGTTATTATTCCGGAGTTTAGTTGCAGCCCAGCCCTCCTTTTTCACACTCCTAATAACGTCAATGCTAAAAAGCCCTTCAGCTAGATAGAGGATGAGGAGCAAAAGGGCCCGGTAAGCAATACAAAGGTTTTGCCAAATGAGCTGCTTTGACAAGGCATTTGTTACTCACAACAGGCCCGAAGAAAAGTAAATATAACATTAAAAACAAGCGCAAACAGGAAGCACAGGGTCAGACATACCAAGTATTCCTCATGATGAATAATTTGGGAGTCTCACGAAAATGTTGGCTTGCAAATAATAACCATACCTCACAACTTCTGAGGATGCCTGCCGTAGATGTGGGAGAAACGTCAGGAGAAAATGCTTCCGGAACATGGCCACACAGCCCAGGAAACGGCACACCAACCCAAGGCTGAATGCCATAGAAGGCTGGGAGTCGTAGTTTTGCAAGGTCTTTAGCTTTCTCTGACCACGTCTTGTATAATAACCATGGCCCCTGGTGGTGCAACGGGTTAAACCCTCGTGCTGACCAACAGGTTGGCGGTTCGATTCCGGGGAGAGCGGGTGAGCTCCCTCTGTCAGCTCCAGCTCCCCATGCGGGGACATGAGAGAAGCCTCCCACGAGGATGGTAAAAACATCAAAACATCCCCTGGGCAACGTCCTTGCAGACAGCCAATTATCTCACACCAGAAGCGACTTGCAGTTTTCTCACACACAAACACACACACAAAACAATGGCTGAATGCTACACAATCCTGGGAGTTATGGTTTTGCGTCAAACTGCTTTCATTCTACAGTGTAGATCAGGCCTGGGCAAACTCTGGCCTTTCGTCCAGGTGTTTTGGACTGCAACTCCCATCATTCCTAACAGCCTCAGGCCCCTTCCTTTTCCCCCTCGGCCGCTTAAGCGGCCGAGGGGGAAAAGGAAAGGGCCTGAGGCTGTTAGGAATGATGGGAGTTGCAGTCCAAAACACCTGGACGAAAGGCCAAATTTTGCCCATGCCTTAATGCAACTGGGTGGAATCTGGGAGTTGTAGTCCAACAAATGTAGTTTTTCCCAAGCTCCGGAGGAGGAGTTAATCTCTCCCAGCTGTGAAACAATACAAACAACCCAAATCAAAACCAGTTCTTGGGGCCCAGGGCTCTTTCATTACCACCCACAGAGGACTAACCGGCCTAGCAGCCCCTGAACCTGGCTTTGGGGTGCCCATCATTCACCCCAAAACCCATCAGGCAGGTGACACGTTGGCCTCTCCACATTTCCCATAGAAAACCTCAGTAAAACAGTTCTAATTTTGGCTTGCAGTGAGTTTTCCGGGCTCTATAGCCATGCTCCTGACGTTTTGCCCACATCAAGAAATAGCTTCCTAAGATCTACAGTGACATTCTCAGGAACACCTCAGCAAGCGAGAGTCCAAAAGTGGCAGGCATCCTCAGAGGTTGTGAGGTCTGTTGGAAACTATACATGTGTATACATATACAGTAATATTAATAATATTATTTTGTAATACAATATAATACTAATAATACAATATAATAATATTATTTATATCTCTATATATAAAAGAGTGATGGAATCCTGGCACCGAGCAAAACAACAAAACTAAACACCCCCCAACCTCAAAATTTCACAACACAATCCATCATCCACGCCTCGAGGTTGAAACCACAAAATATCACATCACGAACCTCCACAGGGCCTTAAAAAAACCCAAAACCGGAGCTATTCAGTGCAATTCCAATGGGCCACAGCAACGCGTGGCAGGGCACAGCTGGTATTATATATTACGTGTAATATTACTAATAATATTACAATATATTGATAAATAAATAAATAAACTAGGCAAGAGGTGTGTGTGTGTATATGTGTGTGTGTGTGTGTGTGTGTGTGTATACATACAGTAATAAAAAGAAATAGCTTCCTAAGATCTACAGTGACATTCTCAGGAACACCTCAGCAAGCGAGAGTCCAAAAGTGGCAGGCATCCTCAGAGGTTGTGAGGTCTGTTGGAAACTATACATGTGTATACGTATACAGTAATATTAATAATATTATTTTGTATACAAAATAATATTAATTATATAATATATATTACGTGTAATATTACTAATAATATTACAATATATTGATAAATAAATAAATAAGCTAGGCAACACACACAGTAATAAAAAGAAATAGCTTCCTAAGATGAGGTTTTTAGACAAATGGATCTAATTTACTTATGTTTTAATTTTTATAATGTATTTTAATGATGTATTTTTATAGTTTTAATTGATTATATGTACTGTTTTTTGTTTTATTATTATGTTCTTGGCATTAAATGTTGCCAACTGTGTAAGCCGCCCTGAGTCCCCCCGAGTGAGAAGGGCGGGGTATAAATTCTGGAAATAAATAAAATAAAAATAAGATCCACAGTGACATTCTTAGGAACACCTCAGCAAGCAAGAGTCCAAAAGTGGCAGGCATCCTCAGAGGTTGTGCGGTCTGTTGGAAACTATACATGTGCATACATATGCAGTAATATTAATAATACTATTTTGTAATACAAAATAATACTAATAATACAATATAATAATATTAATTATATTATGTATTACGTATAATATTACTAATAATATTACAATATATTGATACATAAATAAATAAACTAGGCAAGAGGTGTGTGTGTATGTGTGTGTGTGTGTATACAGTAGAGTCTCACTTATCCAACATAAACGGGCCGGAAGAATGTTGGATAAGCGAATATGTTGGATAATAAGGAGGCATTAAGGAAAAGCCTATTAAACATCTAATTAGTTTATGATTTTACAAATTAAGCACCAAAACATCATGTTATACAACAAATTTGGCAGAAAAAGTAGTTCAATATGCAGAAATGCTATGTAGTAATTATTGTATTTACGAATTTAGCACCAAAATATCACAATATATTGAAAACATTGACTACAAAAATGTGTTGGATAATCCAGAACGTTGGAGAAGCGAGTGTTGGATAAGTGAGACTCTACTGTATATATATATATATACACACACACACACACACACACAGTAATCAAAAGATATAGCTTCCTAAGATCTACAGTGACATTCTTAGGAACACCTCAGCAAGCAAGAGTCCAAAAGTGGCAGGCATCCTCAGAGGTTGTGAGGTCTGTTGGAAACTAGGCAAGGTGTGTGTGTGTGTGTGTGTGTGTGTGAAAGAACTCTTGTCTGTTGTATGCAAGTGTGAATGTTGCCATTGGCCAGCTTGATTAGCATTGAATGGCCTTGCAGCTTCAAAGCCTGGCTGCTTCCTGCACACCGCACATCTCTAATTTTTCTTGGGCTACAAGGATTTAAGCCACGTTGGGAGAGAGAAAGGAGAAAAAACTCTGGAGCCATTGATATTTTGGGGACTACAAATCCCAGAATCCTCCCCACCCTATGGAGACTGTATTGTATTGTAGTCCCAAAAAACAAACCTTCCTTAACCTTTCCCCCCCAAAATTGACCTACTATGATTTGAACCAGGCTAGGAGAAAGGAAAAGTGCTGGAACATTGGCTATTTTGTGGGACTACAAACCCCAGAATCCCTTAACTGTTGGTAAGGAAGCATTATGGGAGTTGTAGCCCCAAATGAATAAATAAATGAACTTTCCCTGACTTTCCTTGGGAGGGTCTAAACAAGCCTAGGAGACAGAAAAGCACTGGAACAAGTGATATCATTGGGACTACAAATCCCAGAATCCCCCAAAATAAATTACAAAAACAAACTTTTTCTTTCCTTTCCTGATAGGTCTGGAAAAATGGGTGTTTTTGGACTACAAACCCCATTATTCACCACCTGTTGGCAGGAATGCGTTATGGGACTTGTAGTCGCATAAAAAAATTGCAAAAAATATTTTCTTCCCTTCCCTGATAGGTCTGGAAATACAGGTCTTTTTGGACGACAAATCCCATAATTCCCCATCTGCTGGTAAGGACACATTATGGGACTTGTAGTCCAAAATTATTTTCTTCATAATATTGGCTTGACAGGATTGAAGCAAAGCTATGGAGGAGAAAAACTCTGGAGGGATCTAAACAAGTCTAAGCGACAGAAAAGCCCTGGAATAAGTGATATCTTTGGGACTACAAATCCCAGAATCCCTCAAATAAATTACAAAAACAAACTTTTTCTTTCCTTTCCTGATAAGTCTGGGAAAATAGGTCTTTTTGGACGACAAATCCCATCATTCACCACCTGCTGGCAAGGACGCATGATGGGACTTGTAGTCCAAAATTATTATTATTTTTCTCTCTACTAATATTGGTCTGATGGGATTGAAGCAAAGTTATGGAGGAGAAAAGCTCTGGAAATCTATCTATCTATGGATTACAAAACCCAGAATCCCCATGGTGCTGGCAAGGACGCATTATGGGACTTGTAGTCTAAAATTATTTTCTTCCTAATATTGGCCTGATAGGATTGAAGCAAAGCTATGGAGGAGAAAAGCTCTGGAAATCTATCTATCTATGGATTACAAAACCCAGAATCCCCCTGCTGTTGGTAAGGACACATTATGGGACTTGTAGTCCAAAATTATTATTTTTTTCCTCTACTAATATTGGTCTGATGGGATTGAAGCAAAGTTATGGCGGAGAAAAAGCTCTGGAAATCTATCTACGGATTACAAAACCCAGAATCCCACTGCTGCTGGTAAGGAAGCATAATGGGAGTTGTAGTCCAACATTATTTTGTTCCTAATATTGGCCTGATAGGATTGAAGCAAAGTTATGGAGGAGAAAAGCTCTGGAAATCTATCTATTTATGGATTACAAAACCCAGAATCCCCTACTGCTGGTAAGGACGCATTATGGGACTTGTAGTCCAAAATTAATATTTTTTCCTCTACTAATATTGGTCTGATGGGATTGAAGCAAAGTTATGGCGGAGAAAAAGCTCTGGAAATCTATCTATCTATGGATTACAAAACCCAGAACCCCCCTGCTGGTGGTAAGGACGCATTATGGGACTTGTAGTCCAAAACTTTATTATTATTTCTTCTACTAATATTGGTCTGATGGGATTGAAGCAAAGTTATGGAGGAAAAAAGCTCTGGAAATCTATCTATCCATGGATTACAAAACCCAGAAACCCCTGCTGCTGGTAAGGAAGCATAATGGGAGTTGTAGTCAAAAGGATGCCCGGGCAAGAAGCATAGGGAATCTTATCAGGAGGAAGAGATTTTCTCTTTATTATTTACCTTTGGAGCCTCCGAAGTGAAGAAAGGAAGGGGAAAGGATGGATGGAGGAGCCGCCTTTCTCTCCCTCCTCCTTCTGCAGCTCCAGCAGCTCCGGATCGGGGCCACTCCCGTGGAGAAAAGACACGGGAACAGCCGGAAAGAGCGCCTTGCACGTGTGAACGCGCCGCCCCTTGACACGCAAGTCTTTGTCCTGCAGCTGAGGAGGAGGAGAGGCGGGCAGGAAGGGGATGATCCCGCCCCAAGCCACACCAGGGGCGGGGAGGGCCCTTTTGCGGGGGATACTGGGAGTTAGAGTCCAAAACAATAGCCCTATATAGATATAGTCTCACCCAGGCATGGGCCAACTTCAGCTTTCCCTCCAGGTGTTTTGGACTGCAACTCCCACAATTCCTAACAGCCGGTAGGCTGTTAGGAATTGTGGGAGTTGCAGTCCAAAACACCTGGAGGGAAAGCTGAAGTTGGCCCATGCCCAGCTTTGCCCATAAATCATACATTGCCAATGATGAACTCCATTTCCCAGAAGCCTTTGCCGTCGCCTCCAATGGTGAGGCATTCTGGGAGTCGTAGGCAGCCGCTTCTGGGCGAGTCCCCTTTGTTTTCTCTGCGGGAGAGGAAAGGAGAGATGCAAAATTAAAGGGACAGGCAGCCCTAATTGGCAGATTTGGGGAGAGGGTTTGCCTGTCTTCCTAATACATGTGCGTGGGAATGCTGCATAAGTGTCCCACCTCGTTGTGGAAAAGGCAGACACGGATCTGGGCCGTTCACACGAGGGGTTTGTTTGCAGACACGTGTCCAGACACCCGTGTAGCATATTGGTGGATTCACATAGCTATTTTGGGTCTCCTTAGTAGAGAGAAAAAGTGGGATATAAATAATAATAATAATAATAATAATAATAATAATAATAATAATAATAATAATAATAATAATACATCACACAGTCCTAGACGCTTGGGAAGTGTTCGACTTGTGATTTTGTGATATGAAATCCAGCATATCTATCTTGTTTGCTGTGTCATGATAAAATAATAATAATATAGCAAAATAATAATAATAATAATAATATAGCAAAATAATAATAATATAGCAAAATAATAATAATAATAATAATAATAATAATAATAATAATAATAATAATAATAATAATAATAATAATAATATAGCAAAATAATATCTGCCTAGAAGATCAGGGGGCAGAGGACTCTTACAAGTCAAACAAGCAGTCAAAGAAGAAGAACATGCCCTGGCAGAATATGGAAAACAAAGTGAAGAACCTGCTTTGATTGTAGTCAAAAATCAGAAACTCCTCAAAGCACAGCAGACAAAAAACCAGTACAAGAAAACCGCACTACAAACTAGAGCTGACAGCTGGCACAACAAAACATTGCATGGAAAGTTCCTTGACAAAATTGAAGGAAAAGCTGTATGTTGGTTTTATATCTGTAAGCCGCCCCGAGTCCCTCTGGGGAGATGGTGGTGGGGTACAAAAATAAAATTATTATTATTATTATTATTATTATTATTATTATTATTATTATTATAAGGAGAAGACCTGGCTCTGGCTCACGAATGGGACCCTGAAGAAGGAGACAGAAGGCCTGATCCTTGCAGCCCAGGAGCAAGACATCAGGACAAAGGCAATCAAGGCCAAGATCGAAAAATCAGCTGATGACCCAAAATGCAGACTGTGCAAGGAAACTGACGAAACCATGGATCATCTCCTCAGCTGCTGTAAGAAAATTGCACAGACAGACTACAAACAGAGGCACAACTATGTGGCCCAAATGATTCATTGGAACTTATGCCTCAAGTACCACCTCCCAGCAGGAAAGAACTGGTGGGATCACAAACCTGCAAAAGTATTGGAAAATGAGCACGCAAAGATACTGTGGGACTTCCGAATCCAGACTGACAAAGTTCTGGAACACAACACACCAGACATCACAGTTGTGGAAAAGAAAAAGGTTTGGATCATTGATGTGCCATCCCAGGCGACAGTCGCATTGACGAAAAACAGGAAAAACTCAGCCGCTATCAGGACCTCAAGATTGAACTTCAAAGACTTTGGCAGAAACCAGTGCAGGTGGTCCTGGTGGTGATGGGCACATTGGGTGCCGTGCCAAAAGATCTCAGCCGGCATTTGGAAACAATAGACATTGACAGGATTACGATCTGCCAACTGCAAAAGGCCACCAGACCGGGATCTGCACACATCATCAGAAAATACACCACACAGTCCTAGACACTTGGGAAGTGTTTGACTTGTGATTTTGTGATACGAAATCCAGCATATCTATCTTGTTTGGTGTGTCATAATAAAATAATAATAATAATATAGCAAAATAATAATAATAAAATAATAATAATACTTAAGAGAGGAAAAAATGAGAATTATCATGAGACCCAAGTAAGCAAAACTAAAAACTGAGCCTTACAAAAAGGAGAATAGGAGCGGATGGAGCTACCAGAATAAATCTGAGAAGTTATGAAGAAAAAAGAACCTTAACATCACCATGCAATAGATGGAAGTCGATTTTAATGTTATTTCCTTTGGTTTTTGTTTTCTTTTTCTCTCTCCCCCTTTTCTTTTTCTCTTCTCTCTTTTCTTTCTTTTCCACATTTTCAAACTTGCTCTCAATATTGCATTTTATTTTATTTTATGTCCATGTCTATGTCACGGTTGATTTGAAAAAGCTTGAATAAAATTATTTTTTTAAAAAAGAATAAAAATAACAAAAGTTAAAAACACAAATTCAATCAAACATAAGAATATAAAACAGCCATGTAATGATACTCAGCAAAGCCAGTTGCCATAGTACAATGGGTGTGATCGGGATATACAAGGGCTGAGCATGAGTAGTGCAAGAGGCATAGACAGGGTCAGGTATTAGATAACGTGAAGAAAGTAGTATATTCTGTGGAATATTTGTGACTAGGGACTAGGTCTTGTCAAAAGCAAGCTGAAACAATCTAGTTTTCAGGTGATGACATCCTGTGATAATGCGGCATGTCTCCTTAAGAGCCATGCCCACTGTTTTAACGTGGTGAGATGTGTTCCACACTGGGCATGCGTACTCAGCAGCAGAGTTGCCAAACACAAGAGCAGATGTCTTCACTGTGTCTGGTTGTGATCCCCAGGTTGTGCCAGTTAACTTACATATTATTTCTAGCACCCACTTCTACGTAGCTTGATAGCCAAGCAGTGCTTCTTGCAAGTCAGAGCACAGTCCAGAGCGACTCCCAGGTATGTTGTTGTGCTGTAATGCTCCAGTGGGATTCCTTCCCAGGTCATCCTCTGAGCTCGAGATGCTTGTCTGTTCTTAAAGTGAAAAGCACACATCTGCGTTTGAAATGGATTAGGAATCAGCTGGTTTTCCATGTAACAGGCAGTAAGAGCACCTATAGCTTCAGAGAGCTTCTGTTCAACCATTTCAAAGGTCCCTGCTTGAGCGGTGATGGCAAGATCGTCAGCGTAGATCAAACTCTCTGTCCCTTCTGGCTGTGGCTGGTCATTTGTGTAAATGTTAAGCATGGATAGAGTAAGCACGCTCCCCTGAGGCAGGCCATTCTTCTGTCTTCGCTATCTGCTTCTCTGACCCTGGAAATCAAAAAAGCTCCTGTTTTGTAGCAGATTTCCTATAATAACAGTCTAATACTAATAATAAAGGGGGCCCCTGGTGGCACAGTGTGTTAAGGCGCTGAGCTGCTGAACTTGCGGACCAAAAGGTGCCAGGTTCAAATCCTGGGAGCGGAATGAGCGCCCACCGTTAGCCCCAGCTCCTGCCAACCTAGCAGTTCGAAAACATGCCAATGTGAGTAGATCAATATGTACTGCTCCGGCAGGAAGGTAACAGCACTCCAGGCAGTGATGCCTTTGGCCACATGACCTTGGAGGGGTCTATGGACAAAGCCGGCTCTTGGGCATAGAAATGGAGATGAGCACCAACCCCCAGAGTCAGACATGACTGGACTTAACGTCAGGGGAAGACCTTTACCTTTACTAATACTAATAATAGATACAGTCACTTTGAGTCTCTTTGTGGAGAGAAAAAGTGGGGTAGAAATAAACATAATAATATATTAATATAAAATATAATAATATATTATATAATAAGACATTCTAATGCTAATAATAGATACACAGCTGCTTTGAGTCTCCTTTGTGGAGAAAAAAAAAACAGGGTATAAATAAATATAATAATAATAATACTCGTGTGAGATGCATCAGGCAACAACTTGTCTCCGAAAGCAAGAAATGTATCACAGCGCTATTCCTTTGCGGGGGAAAAGGGTAACTACAGTAGAGTCTCACTTATCCAAGCTAAACGGACCGGCAGAAGCTTGGATAAGCAATATCTTGGATAACAAGGAGAGATTAAGAAAAAGGGATTAGGAGAAAGCCTATTAAACATCAAATTAGGTTATGATTTTACAAATTAAGCACCAAAACTTCATGTTATACAACACATTTGACAGAAAAAGCAGTTCAATACGCAGTAATGCTACGCAGTAATTACTGTATTTACGAATTTAGCACCAAAATATCACGATATATTGAAAACATTGACTACAAAAATGGCTTGGATTCTCCAGAGGCTTGGATAAGCGAGGCTTGGATTAGTGAGACTCTACTGTATTTGTCTGTCTGCTTCCAGTCTTTATTGAAGAAAGACTTGAGGAAAGTAACTTTTTAGCACATGAGTCCTAGCAGCCACTTTTGAGTCCCATATTTTCCAAAACGGTGGGTTTTCTTAGGAAAAGCATGTTTCATTGGTGGTTTTGCCAGTTCCTTCCTCTGAAATAGGCTTGACATTCTCTAACGGCCTCCCATCCAAATCCCAACTAGGGCTGACCCTGCTTAGCAACCAAGAACAGACCAAAAATGATTTATTCTGAGCATCATGGTGGGGGGAAAACATTTATACTAGTTCAAGTGGGATCAAACTCCATTCATTCCCCAGTGTAGATGCTCTGAGATTCTACGATTTACGGTCTATTCTGGACTGGGATTTTATGTGGTTCTTTTAATCGTCCCATTATCTCTTCTCGTTATTTCGTGGGGCTTTTCCGCTTCTCTTGCTTTTACGGCAGATGTGTCATTTTTATGGCCGCTCTGGGCACTTTTATGGGAACAAGGCATATAAAAGTATTCTTTGCCACCCTAAAATACTAATAACAATAATACTAAAAACCATCATGCTGATCTCAAATCATGTTACGTCTGTTTAAGAAACACGGAAAATCCTGGAACCAAAAAGGACAAATGCAATGGAGCCTTCACATTCCTGTTTTCCAGAGTTAGGAAAAGTTGCTTTCTTTGGATAAGGAGTCCCTAGATTCTTCCATCTCATTGGGGCGTCTAAACTGTAGAATGAATGCAGTTTGGCACCACTTTAACTACAACGATACAAGGCTATGGCTGCCTGGGAGTTGTAGTTTTGCCTAGCATTTTTTGGAAGAGAAGGATAAGGCCTTTGTAGAACTACAACTGCCATGATCCCATAGCCTTGAGCCAAAGCAGTGAAAGTACAGTAGAGTCTCACTTATCCAACATAAATGGGCCGGCAGAACGTTGGATAAGCGAATATGTTGGATAATAAGGAGAGATTAAGGAGAAGCCCATTAAACATCAAATTAGGTTATGATTTTACAAATTGAGCACCAAAACATCATGTTATACAATAAGTTTGACAGAAAAAGTAGTTCAATAGGCAGTAATGCTACGTAGTAATTACTGTATTTATGAATTTAGCACCAAAATATCACGATGTATTGAAAACATTGACTACAAAAATACGTTGGATAATCCAGAACGTTGGATAAGTGAATGTTGGATAAGTGAGACTCTACTGTAGTACCAAACTGCATCCATTTTACAGTAAAGATGCGTTCATTTTTTCCGTACCATTTCATAATATGCCTCCATACAGAAACAGTCAAGCATTAAAGACATCCAGTTCATTTATTAAATAAATTTTCATCTTGATTGAAGTCATTGATTTGTTTTTTCTAAATGATTACAAAGTTATAGTTTGCAAAGGTATACCTTTTATACATGTCTAAAAATATGCCTCTTGCACAACCCATGTGTAGCTGCATCCAATACAATCATGGGATATGTAGTTTGGGTTGAAGAACCATAGTTTTGTGGCAGAGTTCTAAATGCCCTTCCCTAAACTACAAATCCCAGGATGCTGCAGAATTCTCCCTTGGAAAGTTCACGTGGACTTACGCTGTAATGCCACCATTATAATTTTGCATTGAACAATGACAGATCCAGCCTGTGGAATTGGGATATGTAGTCTTGCGGCAGATAGTCCTAAATGACAGTCTCCAAACTACACACTATGAACAGTGCAATTTTCACGCCACCTTGAACAGCCACATAAACTTGGGGTGTAGCTAGGAGGGGAAGGGCTCAATTGGGATTTGTAGAGCGGGTGGGCAGGGTCAGGGGGCCATGGCGAGCCAGCCGAGGATGAGGAGACCTCCCCCGTACGGAGCCGCTTTGGTGAAGGTCGGGTCTCCGGTCAAAGCGTGGTAATAGAAGGCCCCGCAAAACATCCCCATCCCTAAGGACAGGACGCTCCCAGCCTGGAAGACAAGGGAAACATGGACATTTGAAAGCATGAAAATCATAATGATAATAATAATAATACTAAATAAATCATTGCTTGCTTTTGCTACTTGACCTCGCCAAAATATGGGTGTGTAATGAAGCCAAAGGGGAAGCTGCTTCAGAAGCTCTTATTTGACGTCATCTCTAATTAAATGGCATGGGATCAATATTATGCGATCCTGGGATTTGTAGTTTGGTGAGGCAGCCACAACCTTTGACATAGAAGGCTCAAGGCCTTGCAAAACTACAGATCCCATGACACCATAGTATTGAACCAAGGCAATTAAAGTGGATTCATTCTGCTGCAAAGATGCACCCCAAGGTTTTCTTTTCTGTTGCTGGAACCTTTGGAGTTCTAACACAATTGTTTTGAAAGAATGAATCCTAAGCAGGCAGCAATGGCAATGTACAAAAAGCGCACTTTTTGCCACTGCGCATTGCATTCAGTAGCAAATACTTTTTTTGGTTTCAGGGTTTTGAAAATGGATGTGCTCATTAGATTCGATTTATTTTTATTTATTTATTTACATCATTTTTACTCTGCCTTTCTCACCCGAAGGGACTCAGGGCGGCTTACAACAGTCGGCAAATTACATTGCTCAAAATACATTCAATAAAACAACGATATATTAATAAACAATAAAACAGTACCACATCAATTAAAACTCTAATTAGACTCTATTAAACCATGAATTATAAATTTTAAAATGCATGTATAGTTCGATGGCGCATTAGATGAGTAAATACGACATTTTAAAGTTGGAGCTCAGGGTCTACTCAACCAATTTCAACCTATGAATCCATACTTACATTTCATGGGGATGCATGATTTCAGTGTGTTTTAATCTTAAACCTAAGTCTTGTTTTTATAGATGGATTAGGTAAAGGTGAAGGGTTTCCCCTGACGTTAAGTCCAGTCGTGTCCGACTCTGGGGGTTGGTGCTCATCTCCATTTCTAAGTCAAGAGCCAGCATTGTCCGTAGACACCACCACAATCATGTGGCCGGTATGACTGCATGGAGTGCCATTAGCTTCCCGCCAGAGCGGTACCTATTGATCTACTCACATTTGCATGTTTTCGAACTGCTAGGCTGGCAGAAGCTGGGGCTAACAGCAGGAGCTCACTCCACTCCCTGGATTCGAACCTGTGACCTTTCAGTCAGCAAGTTCAGCAGCTCCGCGGTTTAACCCGTTGTGCTACCGAGGGCCTCCTTATAGATGGATGATAATGGCTTTATATTTTTGTCTATGCGTTTTAGCTATGGGTGTATCAACACTGTAGTAGAACGCAGTTTGGCACCCCTTGAATAGACATGGCTCAAGGCTAGGGAATGCTGGGAACTGTAGTTTGACCATGGCATGAGCAACCCAAGGCATCCTAGGGAAAGAAAGCTCGGCACCTTAGTCCGTTCAGACTTACAATAAATCTAAATTGTAGAAATACTGCAATTTGACACCACTTTGATTGACATGGCTGAATGCTATGGAACTATGGGATTGCTGTTGAGGATTCTGAGAGTTAGAATCCTATACACACACACCTATGTATGTATGTATACACACAGACAGAAACACACACACACACATATATATACATACATGCATATATATATATATACACACGCACCCTCACATAGGAGCCCCTGGGCACCTTTATTACCTTCCTGTTGAAGCAGTACCTATTGATCTACTCACATTTGCATGTTTTCAAACTGCTAGGTTGGCTGTGGAGCCCCCCAATGGCACAGCAGGTTAAACTGCTGGGCTGCTGAACTTGCTGACTGAAAGATCAGCAGTTCGAATCCATGGAGCAGGGTGAGCTCCTGCTGTTAGCCCCAGCTTCTGCCAACCTAGCAGTTTGAAAACATGCATATCCCAGCCCTAAGTACATCAATAGGTACTGCTCTGGTGGGAAGGTAACAGTGCTCCATGCTGCCATGCTGGCCAAATGAGCTTGGTGGTGTCTATGGACAACTTCGATAGAGTTACGAGTTGGGTCGATACAGGGAATGCTGTGGATGTAGCCTACCTGGATTTCAGTAAGGCCTTCGACAAAGTCCCCCACGACCTTCTGGCAAACAAACTAGTAAAATGTGGGCTAGACAAAACTACGGTTAGGTGGATCTGTAATTGGCTAAGCGAACGAACCCAAAGGGTGCCCACCAATGCGTCGTCTTCATCATGGAAAGAAGTGACAAGTGGAGTGCCGCAGGGCTCCGTCCTGGGCCCGGTTCTGTTCAACATCTTTATTAACGACTTAGACGAAGGGTTAGAAGGCACGATCATCAAGTTTGCAGACGACACAAAACTGGGAGGGATAGCTAACACTCCAGAAGACAGGAGCAGAATTCAAAACGATCTTGACAGACTAGAGAGATGGGCCAAAACTAACAAAATGAAGTTCAACAGGGACAAATGCAAGATACTTCACTTCGGCAGAAAAAATGGAAATCAAAGATACAGAATGGGGGACGCCTGGCTTGACAGCAGTGTGTGCGAAAAAGACCTTGGAGTCCTCGTGGACAACAAGTTAAACATGAGCCAACAATGTGATGCGGCTGCTAAAAAAGCCAATGGGATTCTGGCCTGCATCAATAGGGGAATAGCGTCTAGATCCAGGGAAGTTATGCTCCCCCTCTATTCTGCCTTGGTCAGACCACACCTGGAATACTGTGTCCAATTTTGGGCACCACAGTTGAAGGGAGATGTTGACAAGCTGGAAAGCGTCCAGAGGAGGGCGACTAAAATGATTAAGGGTCTGGAGAACAAGCCCTATGAGGAGCGGCTTAAAGAGCTGGGCATGTTTAGCCTGCAGAAGAGAAGGCTGAGAGGAGACATGATAGCCATGTACAAATATGTGAAGGGAAGTCATAGGGAAGAGGGAGCAAGCTTGTTTTCTGCTGCCCTGCAGACTAGGACACGGAACAATGGCTTCAAACTACAGGAAAGGAGATTCCACCTGAACATCAGGAAGAACTTCCTCACTGTGAGAGCTGTTCGACAGTGGAACTCTCTCCCCGGGGCCGTGGTGGAGGCTCCTTCCTTGGAGGCTTTTAAGCAGAGGCTGGATGGCCATCTGTCGGGGGTGCTTTGAATGCGATTTCCTGCTTCTTAGCAGGGGGTTGGACTAGATGGCCCATGTGGTCTCTTCCAACTCTACTATTCTATGATTCTATGATTCTATGAACGCCGGCTCTTCGGCTTAGAAATGGAGATGAGCCTCAACCCCCCAGAGTCGGACACGACTAGAGTTCATGTCAAGGGAAAATCTTCACCTTAATTCTCACATAAAGATTTTATGCAAAATAACAGCCTCTAGAATATACCAGGAAAGAGTTGAAATATAGCTTGCTGCACAGATATTGACATCCCATTAAAATTCACAATTAAGGAGCCTTAAAAGGCACTGATGAAAACGACCGGATACTTCTCCTCCGAGTTACAAGAAATAATGCCACCGTATCAGTGATGGAGGGCCTATAATCTCCCGCTAATTACAGCCCTATATCTGGCGAGGTTTTGTCAGAGCGGAAATATACGGCGCACGTTATTTCCGTTGGGGATACATACATACGGAGGCAGTGGAACAAGCAGAAGGCATGGCCCGACATCAAGCTCCGTAAATGTGGAGAAAAGGATGAAAAAGTACATATCAATAGGGGGATCCTAATGAACATCTAGACGAGGCATGGGCAAACTTTGGCCTTCCCTCCAAGTGTTTTGGACTGCAACTCCCACCATTCCTAACAGCCTCAGGCCCTTTCCTTTTCCCCCTCCGCCGCTTAAGCGGCGGAGGGGGAAAAGGAAAGGGCCTGAGGCTGTTAGGAATGGTGGGAGTTGCAGCCCAAAACACTTAGAGGGAAGGCCAAAGTTTTCTATTATTGTGAATGGAGCGGTGATTCATCATCATAGATACAGAGCTGGAAGAGACCACATGGCCCATCCAGTCCAACTCCCTGCCATGCAGGAAAAAGCACAATCAAAGCCTTCCCGACAGATGGCCACCCAATTAAATAATAATGATAATAATAATAGAGTCAACTTCCCCCTCCAATCCCAATATCCCAGCCCTAAGCACTCACCATCATGGGATATCGGCAATGGGGGACGGCTAGCAGCGCCAGGCTGTGCAAGAAGTGATACTTGTTGGCCGTTTCATAGAGCTGGGGGAAAAAAATGCATTATTATTTTAATTTTTTTTCCATTGAGTAGAGACATGTTTTTAATCTGTATGTTGTTTTACTTTTTTCCATTGAGTAGAGACATGTTTTTAATTTTTCGAAATTACTATATGTTCTTTCACATTTTTTTTATTATAAGTTAACCTGAAATATTCGGATACAGGGCGGGATGTAAAAGTATCGATATCAGAGCCAGCGTGTTGTAATGGTTTGAGAGTTTTGTGCAGTTTGACATCACTTTAACTCTCGCGGCTCAATGCTAAGGAACCCTGGAAGTTGTAGGCTTATAAGGCTCTAAGCTTCTCTGCCAAAAAGGCCTGTGCCTCACCAAACCACAAATCCCAGGCTTCCACATCTCTGAGTGAGCCATGACACTAAAAGCAAAGTCAAACTGCATTCATTCTACAGTGTGGATAAGGCATGGGCAAACTTCGGCCCTCCCTCCAGGTGTTTTGGACTTCAACTCCCACAATTCCTAAGGAGTTGAAGTCCAAACACCTGGAGGGAGGGACGAAGTTTGCCCATGCCTTCTGTAAGTCAACAAATGCCTTTAGGACATTTCCAGTGCTACCAATTTCTTCCTATAACTGGAAACAGAAAATTTTCCCCTCTCAACCCTAAGTTCAAACCAGTTCAGCTGGAGAAACTGGAAGCAGAAGTGCCAAAAAGAAAGAAAAGAAGAAGGAATAGTCTTACCTCTTTTAAGTAATCATCTCGGTCGCTCCTTCGGAAACCTAAACAAGAAGAAAAAGAGATATGAAACTGTGTTGTCAAAGGCTTTCATGGCCAGAATTACTGAGTTGCTGTGAGTTTTCCAGGTTGTCTGGCCATGTTCCAGAAGCATTCACTCCTGACGTTTCATCCACATCTATGCCAGGCATCCTCAGAGGTTGTGAGTTCTGTTGGAAACTAGGCAAGTGGGGTTTATATCCTGGTGTAATAATGTCCAGGGTGGGTGGGAGAAACAACTGTCTGTTGGAGGCGTGAATGTTGCAACTGGTTGCCTTGATTATCATTGAATAGCCTTGCAGCTTCAAAGCCTGACTGCGTCCTGCCTGGCGGAATCCTTTGTTGGGAGGTGTTAGCTGGTCCTGATTGTTTCCTGTCTGGAATTCCTCTGTTTTCTGAGTGTTGTTCTTTATTTACTGTCCTGATTTTAGAGTTTTGTAATACTGGGAGCCAGATTTTGTTCATGTTCATGGTTTCCTCCTTTCTGTTGAAATTGTCCGCATGCTCCTTGTGGCTTTCAATGACTTCTCTGTGTTGCCTGACATGGTGGTTGTGAGAGTGGTCCAGCATTTCTGTGTTTTCCAATAATCTGCTGTGTCCAGGTTGGTTCCTCAGGTGCTCTGCTATGGCTGACGTCTCTGGTTGAGTTAGTCTTCAGTGCCTTTCATGTTCCTTGATTCGTGTCTGGGCAATGCTGCATTTGATGGTCCTAATGTAGACTTGTCCGCAGCTGAATGGCATACAGTAGACGCCTGCAGAGGTGAGAGGATCCCTGGCAGGAAGCAGCAAGGCTTTGAAGCTGCAGAGCTATTCAATGCTAATCAATGCTACCCTCTTAGCCTTTAGGAAAAGCCTTAAAACTTGGCTTTTCCACCAGGCTTTTGGAGAGTGAATGCCCATCCAATTCAGGTTCTTGTTCCAGTGACCACTACCATTTTTGATGCACTTTATCTTATTCCCGCAGTTAGAAATAATCTCAACGTCTTCCTCATCCCAAGTCTCCTATCTATTGCAGCATTTTGGCTTCCTACTCGATTCTCTAGTTTACATCATCTACTCCACGCACTTTGGCTCAGTTCTATTTTGTAATTTTCACTCAGGTTTTTAGATTATGTCTAGTTGATTAATGTGTTTTTAGTGTTTAATGTGTATAACTGTATTTTATGTGTGTGTTTTTCTTTTCTGCTGAGTGTTATTGCCCGGGCTTAGCCCCATGTAAGCCATCCCGAGTCCCCTTGGGGAGATGGAGGTGGAGTATAAAACAGGCAAGAGTTCTTTCTCACACCCTGGACATCAATCCATAGATATCTATAAACCCCACTTGCCTAGTTTCCAACAGACCTCACAACCTGAGGATGCCTGCCATAGATGTGGGTGAAAGGTCAGGAAAGAATGCTTCTGGAACATGGCTAGAAAGCTCAGAAAACTCACAGCAACCCAGATACGAAAGTATAGCAGAGGGGAAAGGGTGGGTCATGGGTGTGCCCCAAGCAAAGGCCAAAGAGTGATAAGGGCAGCCCAGGCCTCTGTCGGCAGCAACGGTAGATTCCTGTTCAAAAAGGCCAATTGTCTGCTTGTCTTTGTTGCTTGTGTAAATGTAAATTGGGTATTATAGTTTGGTTTATGTTATTTTGTATTTTTATACGGCACTAAATGTTTGCCTCTCTCTATTGTTGTAAGCCGCCCTGAATCCCCATTGGAGAGATAGGGTTGGATAGAAATAAATTCATTCATCTACACTGCCAAATCCAGATTATCTGCTTTGAACTGGGTTATATGGCAGTCTAGATCCAACCTTAATCTGCCATGGCTCAATGCTATGGAATCTTGGGAGTTGTAGTTTCACAACGTCTTTAGCCTTCTCTGCCCAAGAGTGCTGGTGCTTCGCCATACTACAACTCCTAAGCATTGCTTTTATAGCGGTGTCAAACTGCATTAATTCTACAGAGTAGACACACCTCGAGTTTCTAGTTGTTAGTTCTTCCAGTCTATTAGGGGCTGACACTTATCAATGGATAGGATTTTCACGAGGATTTCCAAAAACATTGAATTATAGTTGTTAAAGCGGTGTCAAACTGCGTTAATTCTACAGTACAGATGCACCCGAGCCTTCTCTGCGTTGGCCCCGCTCACCGTGCGCTCCATAGGCGGCCGCTCCCACCGCAGCCCCTCCGCTTAACGCTCCCAGCCGGCGGAAAAACACTCCAGAGACCCCGGCGACCATCCTCGGATCCGACTTGAATGAACCTCCAGGCGCTACTTAGCCAGCAGCGCGTCTTAGCCAATCACCGCCCGCGGCGGTTCCTTAATATGCAGGCTCCGCCTTTTAGAACGGAGCCTTCTAGCCTATCAGAGCCGCCCTCAAGGGCTGAGTTCTGTGCCTCCCTCCCTGTTCCGTTAGAACACAACCGAGTGACCAATCAGCGCTCCCGCTGGATCTTTAACATGCAGTCCCCGCCCTACGGTGGCCCTTCTCAGCCAATGGGCGCCTTTCTCTTGCAGCAATAGCTTCTTTTTCTTCCGCATCGGTGTCCAATGGTGAGCAGCGTGCTGCGACGTGAGAGAGCAAGGATTGGAGCTTGGAGCTGTCCAATCAGAAACCTTATATTCCTTCCCCGCCTCTGTCATTTCTTTGGCTCCTCTTGGAGCAGTGCCTTTCTCTTTGGCGCCCCTGGTGGAGGTAAAGAGAACTTCCCCTGGGGTTTTCCCCATTATTATTATTATTATTATTATTATTATTATTATTATTATTATTATTATTATTATTATTATTATTATTTTATTATGACACAGCAAACAAGGTAGATATGCTGGATTTCGTATCACAAAATCACAAGTCGAACACTTCCCAAGTGTCTAGGACTGTATGATGTATTTTCGGATGATGCGCGCAGATCCCAGCAGGGTGGCCTTTTGCAGTTGGCAGATCGTAATTTTGTCAATGTCTATTGTTTCCAAATGCTGACTGAGATCTTTTGGCACGGCACCCAGTGTGCCCATCACCACCGGGACCACCTGCACTGGTTTCTGCCAGAGTCTTTGAAGTTCAGTCTTGAGGTCCTGATAGCGGCTGAGTTTTTCCTGTTGTTTTTCGTCAATGCGACTGTCACCTGGGATAGCAACATCAATGATCCAAACCTTTTTCTTCTCCACAACTGTGATGTCTGGTGTGTTGTGTTCCAGAACTTTGTCAGTCTGAATTCGGAAGTCCCACAGTATGTTTGCGGCTGAGATCTTTTGGCAACTGCTCCAATGATGCTGAGAGCTGTTAGCTCCAGCTCCTGCCAACCTAGCAGTTCAAAAACATGCCAATGTGAGTAGATCAATAGGTACCGCTCCAGCGGGAAGGTAATGGCGCTCCATGCAGTCATGCCGGCCCCATGATCTTGGAGGTGTCTATGGACAACGCCGACTCTTCGGCTTAGAAATGGAGATTAGCACCAACCCCCAGAGTCAGACATGACTGGACTTAACGTCAGGGGAAACCTTTACCATTACTTTACCTTACCAATGATGCTGAGGACTGTGTTGGCGGTAGTGTAACTACCGGCAGGTCCAACCAAGCCAGAGAGGCCTCAGCTGAGGAATGGAACCAGGAGCACCTAACCCATTAGCATTATGGAGAATCAAACCAAAACGAAGTCTATACTGGCTCGGTCATCACCCAGGATAAAAAGGATTGCGGTGGATGCTGCCGATTCTGGACATCCATCGACAAGTGGGCTACGGAATCAAAATACAAATGAACAGTCACAGAAGCGGCAGAAATATACAATGCCAGAAAACCACACAATTATGAAATGCTACTACAAATCTGAACCTCAAAGGCGTGGCTACCAAAAAAGGATGCATCAACTGTGGAAACAAGAGTACCCTAACTCACAGATAACAGAACCCCGACTGGCTGACCAACAAAGATTCATAATCAGAAACAAAGTGTTCAGTGAAGTTGAACTCGAAGAAATCCAGAAAATTTGCAAAGTAAGTTACTATCAGAACACAGCACAGACAGCAGCAGAGACTCCAGCAACACTTGGAAGGGTGGAACAGATTGAACCAGAAGAAGGTGTAGAGCTTTTGCAAGAATCTGAAGAACCAACACTTGAAACACTTGTTGAACCACCAGGAAACTTGACAGCAAGACAACAAGAGCTCAAGGATAAGATCATGGCTCATGCTGCAGCAAATGCAATAAGACAGCGGCTATTATTATTATTATTAGCAACATTTATATCCCGCCCTTCTCACCCCGAAGGGGACTCAGGGCGGCTTATAAGTTATATGTACATACAATAAATTATATTATTAGCATAGCACAATATAAACATTATATATTACTATATTGTACTATACCACTATATTGCAATATTATTAGTAATATTACATGTAAGATATAATATACAATTCTAATAGTATATTATTATTATTATTATATTTTATTACATTATAATATTATTATCAATACAGTAGAGTCTCGCTTATCCAACGTAAACAGGCCGGCAGAACGTTGGATAAGCGAATATGTTGGATAATAAGGAGAGATTAAGGAAAAGCCTATTAAACATTAAATTAGGCTATGATTTTACAAATTAAGCACCAAAACATCATGTTATACAACAAATTTGACAGAAAAGGTAGTTCCATACACAGTAATGCTATGTAGTAATTACTGTATTTACGAATTTAGCACCAAAATATCACGATGTATTGAAAACATTGACTACAAAAATGCGTTGGATAATCCAGAATGTTGGATAAGCTAGTGTTGGATAAGTGAGACTGTACTGTATATGTATATACAATATATTATATTATTAGTATAGCATAATATTGTGCTAATAATACTGTGCCTTTCTGTCTCTCTTCCTCCTATTTCTGCAGCTCCTTCCCTAATTATTTCTCTCCCTCTCTCCTATTATATTCTTTTGTTGATATTCCAGACACATGCCTTGCAGCAGAGAAACCCCAAAACTCATTTTGTCTGGCAGATTTCCTTCCCTTATAGTAACAATAATAACATTTTCACCTCTGGAACGATGGATTTCCACAAAAATATTATTTCTGCATCTAGAAACAAAGCCAAACAAACCCTAGAACCACCTCGTCCCATTTCCTTCATTATTATTCCCTGCGATGATGTTTTTGTAGAGTTGCATTTCCAGGCATGTCCACCAGGGAGCAGTAAACAATTACTTTCTAATACAAACATGGAAAAATTTGCTATGTATTGGGGATCACTGCTGGAGTTTTTAGAGCAGGCATGGGCCAATTTGGGCCCTCCAGGTGTTTTGGACTGCAACTCCCAGCATTCCTAACAGCCTCGGGCCCTTTCCTTCGGCTGAGGGGCAAAAGGAAAGGGCCCAAGGCTGTTAGGAATGCTGGGAGTTGCAGTCCAAAACACCTAGAGAGCCCAAGTTGGCCTGTTTCAGAGCATAGAGATATTGGAAATAACTGCACCCAGTCTCAAGAAAAGCACAACCTTGTTAGAAGTCAACCCAAGTGATATTCATAAGCATTCCTGTAGTGGCACACAGGGATCTCGGTTGTTAAACTGAAGAACCGTGTCTTTGAACTGCCAAGGACAAAGACACGCCACTACAAAAGATATATTTGGTTAGCAGAGGATGGTTGTTTCTTTGAAGTTATAATTACAGTTGCCCAAAAGATATACACTCCCTCAAAATTTCTTAGCTTAAAATATGCATCCAGGGATTTTTTTTAAAAAAAAAACCAACGTCTTCTTTGAAAAATAACATATCTTGTTTACTCACAAATATCTTGTATTAACTCACCATACAGGCAGATTTCTTAAGGTAAAGGTAAAGGTTTCCCCTGACGTTAAGTCCAGTCGTGTCTGACTCTGGGGGTTGGTGCTCATCTCCATTTCTAATCCGAAGAGCCGGCGTTGTCCATAGACACCTCCAAGGTCATGTGGCCGGGATAACTGCTTGGAACGCTGTTAACTTCCCACTGGAGAGGTACCTACTGATCTACTCACATTTGCATGTTTTTGAACTGCTAGGTTGGCAGAAGCTGGAGCTGACAGCGGGCGCTCACTCCGCTCCCCAGATTTGATCCTGGGACCTTTCGGTCTGCAAGTTCAGCAGCTCAGTGCTTTAACACACTGCACCACCAGAGCCCCCCTACACATTTCTTATTGATGTTCAATTATAGATAGGATGTAGTTTTCTCTGTGTGTTGAGTACACAGGGTATCATTCTTAATCAATAGTCCATAGTCTTTAGGTATAGTTGTACTCAGTGGTCCATAAGTCATACTTCTCTATTGAAATCCAAACAGCAACATGCATCCACTTCCACTGGGGTCTAATGCAAACATGCATCCACCTCCATTGAGGTGCTAAACAGGTACTGAATACAAAATGGAGTCCTGAGTCTGAACATGCTCAGTACAATCACATGTCTATAACTCCTCCCACACCCAAGAGGTACACTTAAACTGACACATAGAATACAGGTTAGCATATATATATATATATATATATATATATATATATATATATATACACATACATATATACACACACATACATATATATATACACAGTAGAGTCTCACTTATCCAACATAAACGGGCCAGCAGAATGTTGGATAAGCGAATATGTTGGATAATAAGGAGGCATTAAGGAAAAGCCTATGAAACATCAAATTAGGTTATGATTTTACAAATGAAGCACCAAAACATCATGTTAGACAACAAATTTGGCAGAAAAAGTAGTTCTATACGCAGTAATGCTATGTAGTAATTATTGTATTTATGAATTTAGCACCAAAATATCACGATATATTGAAAACATTGACTACAAAAATGCGTTGGATAATCCAGAACGTTGGATAAGTGAGACTCTACTGTATATATATTATATCAAAAAATAGTGAAAGGCTTAGGAGATTGCTATTTTCAACAAGAGAGAGGGTTGGACCAGATGACTTTTAGCAGTCCCACACAGTTCTATGATTTGTAGTTGCTTTAGGCCTGCCACCTCTGCTTCCTTATTATTAAAAAAGGAAAGAATTGGCCGGTGTCTTTTTCAAGTGTCAAGCAGTTTTTAATTAATTAACATAACCAATCAATCTAACTGGCTCGCCAATGAAAGGGCAACGGCAAAGGTCCGGGACCTGGGCCTTCCTGCCTTGTAAGCAAAGCCCATTGGCAGACCTCAGCCGCAAAAGAGCAGGCAGATGGCTTCTCCCTTTGCGGGGTTTTATTTGTCGGCTTTTAACATCTGGGGCAATGTGAGACTGCAGGTCCCATCAGCCCTCTTGGCTTGGCGGCAGAACTGAAGAGGAAGCACAGTGGGGTAAGCAGGTCAATAACATCTACAAGGCAGTGGTTTGGTCCCATTATTATTATTATTATTATTATTATTATTATTATTATTATTATTATTATTATTATTATTATTACAGTGTTCCCTCACTTATCGCTGGGGTTAGGTTCCAGGACCACCCGCAATAAGTGAAAATCTGCAAAGTAGGGACACTATATTTATTTTAATATTTATACATATTTTAGTAGTTATACACTATTTTAAGTCTTTATCAACCAATTGTGTGTTGATAAATCGCCTCCTTCTCCTCCCGTTGCCGCTTGGGCTCCTTTTCTCTCCCTTTGGCTTCTCCTCCCTCCCTCCCTTAGGCTGTAAATTGTAATTTTTTATTATTTATAATAGACTTTTAGAGTTTATTGAAAAGCCACAAAACAGCGAATCCGCGAAAAGTGAATCGCGAAGAAGTGAGGGAACACTGTATTATTATTATTATTATTATTATTATTATTATTATTATTATTGACATTGTGTTGTCACTGGGTTACTGTGAGTTTTCCAGGCTGTCTGACCATCTTCCAGAAGCATTCTCTCCTGATGTTTCGCCTGCATCTGTGGCATGCATCCTCAGATGCTATGTGGTCTGTTAGAAACTAGGCAAGTGGGTTTCTTCTATCTATCTATCTATCTATCTATCTATCTATCTATCTATCTATCTATCTATCTATCTATCTATGGAATGAGGTCCAGGATAGGAGAAATAACTCCCCCCCCCAGGCAGGAAACAGCCAGACTTTGAAGTTGCAAGGCTATTCAATGCTAATCAATCTGGCCAATGGCAACATTCACACTTGCCTCCAACAGATAAGAGTTATTTCTCCCACCCAGGACATTATTCCACAGGTATATAAACCCTTCAGAGAAAATGATTCCACCTTATGCCACTATCAGTCTATAGCAAGCATGAGCAAACCTTGGTCCTCCAGGTGTTTTGGACTTCAACTCCTACAATTCCTAACAGTCGGTACAATTCCCATATCTGGTCTATAGAGATAATACTCCACATGTGTTGCATTTGCTGAAGTTTTCTCACTTTGAAACCAGCCAATGTGGGTTTTCATTTCATTTTGTTCCATCCCAGGAGATTATGACAAAGACAACACACAACAACCTTGCGAGGTGTGAAGGGTATGAGGAGGGGGGTAGAAGGCTGGGGATTTGGGGTCGGAGGGAGAGGGAGAACAAGGTAACAGCTGTGCGGATGAAGGAGAGCATGGGAGATGTGGGAAGCAGCTGCTAATTTTATACACAAGCGCACACACGCACGCACACATTGTTGGGCCTCCGGGCCACGAGAAGTGGGACAGGCAGGGAGCCGAGAAGCAGATATATGAAAAAAGGAGTGATGCAAGGAACGCAAGAGGAGGAAGGGAGGAACAGACATCACCACAGAGCCAGATAGAATCCTAGAGGAGATCCCTAAAGGTCATCCAGTCCAACCCCATTGTACCAGGGAGGAAGACACCATCCAAGCCCTCCCAACAGACAGCCAACCAGCCTCTGTTGGTCAAGCTGCATACAGTATTGCATTTACACCAGACATGGGCAAACTTGGGCCCTCCTTCCATGTGTTTTGGACTCCAGCTCCCACAACGTGGGTATGCAGATGATCCCAGATAATAATAATAATAATAATAATAATAATAATAATAATAATAATAATGTTTATTTATATCCCGCCTCCATCTCCCCCGAAGGGGACTCGGGGCGGGTCACAGCAAAATCAGATACAAACAATGATAAAATAAAATATGAAACATCAAAGAACAATAATAAAAACCAATAATAATATATATATACACAGCAGCCGAAAAAACACGAAGCAGCCGAAGTGTCCAGTTCCAAGAGGACAAAGGCATGGGCCAACTTGGGCCCTCCCTCCAGGCGTTTTGGACTTCAACTCCCACAATTCCTAACAGCCGATAGGCTGTTAGGAATTGTGGGAGTTGAAGTCCAAAACGCCTGGAGGGAGGGCCCAAGTTGGCCCATGCCTGATCTCTAATCTATCCATTACCTATCATCTATTTAACCTCGTCTATCTACCAATCTACCGTATATACTCGAGTATATAAGCCAACCCGAATATAAGCCGAGGCACCTAATTTTACCACAAAAACTGGGAAAACTTATTGACTCGAGTATAAGACGAGGGTGGGAAATGCAGCAGCTACGGGTCAAATTCAAAAATAAAAATAGATATTAATAAAATTGCATTATTTGAGGCATCAGTAGGTTAAATGTTTTTTGAATATTTATATAAAACTGTAATTTAAGATAATAATAAGACTTTCATAAGATAAAACTGTCCAACTCTGAATATCTATATGCTCAAGTATAAGCCGACCTGAATAGAAGCGAGCCAGGACCCTCACTCGAGTATAAGACGAGGGGAGCTTTTTCAGCCCTAAAAAAGGGCTGAAAACACTAGGCTTACACTCGAGTATATACAGTACTTACCCATCTATGTCATCTATCTATAAATAAATAATGTATCTTTCCATTATCGCCTATTTTCCATCTAGCTATCATCCGTCCCTCATCTCGTCTATCTCTGTGTCTCTCTCATTCTGTCTATCAACAATCAATCCATCCATCTTTCCATTATCTATTACTTCTCTTTTCCTATCCATCATTCAATTAACAATCAATCCATCCATATATCTATCTATCATCTATCTGTGTCTAATATAATTGCATAGTTATCTATAATCTAGCTATCCTGCATCCGTCTGATACCTAGCTAGCTATTCCAGTATTACTAGCTATTAATTTGCTAGCTAGCCAATTATCATTTTTCATCCACCACATATCTATGCATGTATGATTATCAATTACCTAGGTAGCTATTATCTATCATTTATCCATCTACTATCCAGCTAAATAGCTATCATTTGTCTCTATTTCCTTCTATCTGTCTATGTATCAATCTGTCTGCTGTCTGTCATTCTGTCTAGGCATTTTCTATCATCTTGCTATCATTTATCTATCTAGCTATCATAATATATTTATCTGTCTGGAAGATGCTGCCCACATTTTCTGGATGTGATCTCCCTGTCTGCAAGTCATAACCTTTTCCTTTACGTGTGCATGGATGTTACCACTTCCACACAGGGATGCATCTGCAGTTGTCAAATGAACGCAGCTTGATACCACTTTAATTGCAGTGGCTCAGTGCTATGGCATCCTGGGAGTTGTAGTTTGGCACCAGCCCTCTTTGGCAGACAAGGCGAAACACTTTGCAAAACTGCAAATCCCGAGACTCCATAGCATTGACTCAGGGCGGTTAAAGTGGGGTCAAACTGCATTAATTCGACAGTGGAGGTGCACTCTTAAAATAGCCCAAAAGCATTTAAAGCATGGAAATCTGAGTGGAAAAAACAGCACAGACACGTACAAGCCACGCTCAGGGCTCTTCTGCAGTGGCTCGATAAATGCCAAAAGCCTGGCTAAATAAAAAAGGTTGTTTCCTGCCAGTGGGAAGAGAGGAGATGAGAGTTGTTGAGTCCTGTAAATATAACCAGAAGACCTGAAATGGCTGGGAGTCCACAAACACCCGTCATAAAAAACTGGGTCATCTTAAAGCTGCTGCCAAAATGTTCAGTATGTGCGTTTATGTGTATAGATAAATAGACAGATGATTGACAGACAGACAGATAGATAGATGATTGACAGACAGACAGGTAGACAGTGGTATAGTGGGTTGCTGTGAGTGTTCTTGGCTGTATGGCCATGTTCTAGAAGCATTCTCTCCTGATGTTTCGCCCACATCTTTGGCAGGCATCCTCACAGGTTGTGAGGTCTGTTGCAAACTAGGCAAGCGAGGTTCATATATCTGTGGAATGATGTCCAGGGTGGGAGAAAGAACACTTGTCTGTTGGAGGCAAATGTGAATGTTGCAATTGACCAGCTTGATTAGCATTGAATGGCCTGGCAGCAGAAAGGAAGAAACCATGAAAATGAACAAAATCTAGCTACCAGTATTTAAAAACTCTAAAATCAGGACAGGGTTTATATATCTGTGGAATGATGTCCAGGATGGGAGAAAGAATTCTTGTCTGTTGGAGGCAAATGTGAATGTTGCAATTGGCCAGCTTGAATAGCACTGAATGGCCTGGCAGCAGAAAGGAGGAAAGCATGAAAATGAACAAAATCTGGCACGCAGTATTTAAAAAAACCCTCTAAAATCAGGATAGTAAATAAAGAACAACACTCAGAAAACAGGGTATTCCCAGGCAGGAAACAATCAGGGGCAACTAACACCTCCCAACAAAGGATTATACTAGACAGGAAGCAGCTCGTCTTTGAAGCTGCAAGGCCATTCAATGCTAATCAAGGTGGCCAATGGTAACATTCACATTTGCCTCCAACAGACAAGAGTTCTTTCTCCCAACCTGGACCTTCCATGGATATATAAACCCCACATGCCTAGTTTCCAATAGACCTCATAAACTCTGAGGATACCTGCCATAGATGTGGGCAAAACATCAGGAGAGAATGCTTCTGGAGCATGGCCATACAGCCTGGGAAACTCACAGCAACCCAGTGATTCCGGCCATGAAAGACTTCGACAACACAGTGGTATAGTGGTTTGAGTATTAGACTACGACTCTAGAGTCTAGGGTTGGAATTTCTGCTCAGCCATGGAAACCCACAGGGTGAGCTTGGGTAAGTCACACTCTCTCAACCTCCGATGCAGGCAAAAGCAGACCACTCCTGAACAAATCCTACTGAGAAAACCTTGCATCACGGCTGCCATTAGTCAGACATGACTTGAAGCCAGACAACAATATTTTATAGGTCTCTATCTTATATCTGTCTATCAATCATCTGTGTGTGTCTCTCTGCACTGCAGGGGGTTGGACCTGATGACCTCTGTTGTCCCTTCCATCTCAATGGCTATAATTCCCCCAGCAGCCCAGTTCCATCAGACAGCAGCACTTGCTGTGCTCTCATGGCGACAGATCATAAGCTGGGATCATTTGTGACTTCTGGATTGTTTGGGTATATATAATATGAATCCATTTTCCAGCTTTAGTCTGAACCTTAAAGGAGCTATCCCAAGTCCTGAATTAGGGGAATAGGGATTTGGCATGACAATTAATTGCAAGCTGATTTTTCCATCTGTGTGTTTCCATCTCAGAACTAGAGATGGCAGCTTAGTATATTGCAACATAATGAAAGTGGGAAAAATGCTGAGCAATGCATTAGAACAGGCATGGGCAAACTTTGGCCCTCCGGGTGTTTTGGACTCCAACTCCCACCATTCCTAACAGCCTCAGGCCCCTTCCTTTTGCCCCTCAGCCGCTTAAGCGGCTGAGGGGCAAAAGGAAAGGGCCTGAGGCTGTTAGGAATGGTGGGAGTTGAAGTCCAAAACACCACTTGACACCACTTGCAACTAAATCATGGGATGTATTTTTCCCCATCCTGAGTAGTGTAAACAAAAGCCACATCTTCACTCTGATGTCCACCCAAAGCAAGCCAATTCCACATTTCCAATTCAGGCCGGCCTTCCAAACATGCATGGAAATATTTGGCACCGGCAATCATAATTTCTTATTGCAAGAGTTCACCTGGAGGCGTGCCATTTTTAAAGCTGAATTGAGGAGACGGGATCCGACTTCGAGCTAATTACATTAAGTACTAAGTGGTCTTTTTTCATTATTTGAGGCTCCTTTATATCTCTCTGTCTCTCTCTGTGTATGCCCTAAAAACAAAAACAAACCAAGAAACTCCTTAAACTCAACCATGTCCTCATATTAAAACTACTGGAAAGAAGAGGGTTCTAGTGCCTGTTTATACAAGGTGTTTGGGAAAAAAACTCCCTAGTTTTAATGTATTTATACAGTAATGTCTCACTTATCCAAGTTAAATGGGCCGGCAGAACCTTGGATAAGCGAATACCTTGGATAATAAGGAGGGATTAAGGAAAAGCCTATTAAACATCAAATTAGGTTATGATTTTACAAATTAAGCCCCAAAACATCATGTTATACAACAAATTTGACAGAAAAAGTAGTTCAATAAGCACTAATGTTATGTTGTAATTACTGTACGTATGAATTCAGCACCAAAATATCACGATATATTGAAAACATTGACTACAAAAATGCATTGGATAATCCAGAACCTTGGATAAGCGAGTCTTGGATAAGTGAGACTCTACTGTACCTAAAACTATGGCGTTTTTCAAACACTCTGTATTAAAAAAAGGGTACAAGTGCCTGGATTGATGGGGGCTCTATATATTGTGTAGGGTTTTCTTAGGCAATGAATCCTCCCAAACAGTTTTGACAATTCTTTCCCCTGAAATAACTTCTAAAGTGCCTGTTATCCAATGGTGGTCTCCCATCCAAATTCTAACCAGGTCTGACCTGACTTGTGGAGCCCCCGGTGGCGCAGCACGTTAAAGCGCTGAGCTGCTGAACTTGCGGACAGAAAGGTCACAGGTTCAAATGCGAGGAGCAGAGTGAGTGCCCGCTGTTAGCCCCAGCTTCTGCCAACCTAGCAGTTCGAAAACATGCAAATGTGAGTAGATCAATAGGTATCGGCAGGAAGGTAACGGTGCTCCATGCAGTCATTCCAGCCACATGACCTTGGAGGTGTCTACGGACAACGCCGGCTCTTTGGCTCAGAAATGGAGGTGAGCACTAACCCCCAAAGTCAGACACAACTGGACTTAATGTCAGGGGAAACCTTTACCTTTTACCTGACCTGACTTTACATCTAAAATCAGATGCAATCTGGTGCCTTGCGTATTTAGGCAAAAATTGAAGAATTTAGCAATGTCCTTTTATGTAATTATTGATCACTTGTTTGCCAGCATTACTACCACCAAAAAAAGAGGAAAAACAGGGCAAGACAGAATGTACAAAAATAAAAGAATTAAAAATACATTAAAATTAACTTAAAAATCGATCCAGGTTGATTTCTTAGCCATCCCTTCTTTTCAGGGTGAAGATGTCAAGATCAGAATAAAACTGGCAAGAAATCTATTTGCAGCAACTTTGGCCCTGAAGGCCCTTTGGAAGTTGCATGGATCCAAAAATATAGAAGTGGGGGGAGGGGAGTTCATTATCTGGAATTCCAAAATAGTCCAATATCTAAAACAGCGATACCTTTAGGTTGCTGTGAGTTTTCCAAGCTGTATGGCCATGTTACAGAAGCATTCTCTCATAATGTTTCACCCACATCTATGGTAGGCATCCTCAGAGGGAACCAGTTGAAAACTAGTTTCCAACATCTTACAACCTCTGAGGATGCTTGCCATAGATGTGGGAGAAACATCAGGAGAGAATGCTTCTGGAACATGGCCAGACAGCCCGGAAAACTCACAGCAACCCAGTGATTCTGGCCATTAAAGCCTTTGACAACACAGTGATACCTTTGCTTTTTGGTGGTTCGTATATGGTACATATACTTTGTTTCATGCACAAAATTATTACTAATACGTATTGCACAAAATGACATTCGGGAGATGCCTATAAGGCAGAGCTTTTCAAACGGTGTGCAGGAGACACGAGTGTGTCATGTGGAACATGCCCCTCCTGCTCCACAAACAAAAGCTGGTGCTGTTCAAGGGTAAGGACTACTAGAACTTTTATAATTTGCACAATTTGTTGATTGAGTTGCAGTAATTGCCAATGAATTTCTAATTAAGAAAAAAAATCTGTTGACAATGATGTTTGCGATGAACCACATGGAGTGGCTTTAGAGGAAACTACAGAAGAATCAACTGCAGAAGCCTCAACGTAAGAAGTGGAAAGGGAAAAAAGTGAAACCTTGTTTATACAGTAAAGATTACACGATGTGTGTGTGTGTGCTGGATTAAACTCTTGAAAGGGGTTAGTTTGACATCTGGTTTGCCAGTAAAACTGAATGACCGTGTCACAAAAGGATAAATGTCTACAAAGCGTGTCACCAACATAAAAAGTTTCAAAAGATCTGTTATAAGTGTATATGATACATAAATTAATTTCACGTTTAGACTTGAATCCTCACTTCAAGAGATATTATTGTGTAAGTTTATCCAAACACAATTATTCCAAATGCTTAAAAACCCCTGAAATCCAAAACACGTCTGGTCCTAAATATTTAAGATAAGGGATGCACCACTTGTACAGTGTGCACTCGGTGTCTGCTGGGATTTGGTTCCCTTTCATCTATACCAGGCATGGGCAAACTTTGGCCTTCCTCCCAGTGTTTTGGACTTCAGCTCCCACAATTCTTAACAGCCTAAGGTCCCTTTCTTTTCCTCCTCAGCCTAAAATCTGGAGGAAAGCAGGAGTCATAGCCATCTTGAAACCAGGCAATGACCGTAAGGAACCCAAAAGACCAATCTCTTTGTTGTACCATTTTTACAAAGTTCTTGAGATACTTATTTTGCATAGAATTATGGAAAAATAGACCCATGTATGGTTCTACAGCAAGCTGGTTTCAGAAAAGGAAAAAGCTGCACATCCCAATGTTGAACCTGACTCAGCACATAGAAGATGGTTTGGAAAGGCAGCAGATTACAGGAGCTGTCTCCGTAGACCTGTCAGCAGCTCATGACACTGCAAATTAACGCCTTCTCCTAAGAAAAAATTATAATATCACAAAGGATTACCACCTTACC
This sequence comes from Anolis carolinensis, assembly GCF_035594765.1. NCBI lineage: Eukaryota > Metazoa > Chordata > Lepidosauria > Squamata > Anolidae > Anolis > Anolis carolinensis. Next base: position 4,245,542 of record NC_085846.1, on the reverse strand, counting down.
CGCTTCATAAGAAATCCGCTACAAAACAGGAGCTTTTTTGTTGAGTTCCAGGGCCAGAGAAGCTGATAGCGAAAACAGAGGAATGGCCTGCCTCAGGGAGTGTGCTCGCTCCATCAATGTTTAACATTACACAATGATCAGCCACTACACTACCAGGACGGACGAAGAGTTTCATCTATGCTAACAATCGTGCCATCACCATCAAGTAGGGAGCTTTGAAATGGTTGAACACAAGCTTTCAGAAGCTTAGGTGCTCTTATTGCCTATTACAGGGAAAACCAGCTGATCCCTAATTCATCTAAAACGCAGACATGTGTTTTTCACCCTAAAAACAGACAGGCATCTCAAGCTCTGAGGATGACCTAGGAAGGAATTCCACTGGAACATTGCAGCATACCCAAATACCTGGGAACTTTTATCAAGCAAAAAGTGGGTGCTAGAAATAATATCGTACAAAAGCTGACTGGCACAACCTGGGGATCACAACCAGACACAATGAATACATCAGCCCTTGTGCCTTGCCACTCTGCTGCTGAGTATACATGCCCAGTATGCACTACAGCTCACCACAGTGGATGTGGCTCTTAATGAGACATGCCACATTATCACAGGATGTCTATACCCCACACCACTGGATAAATGATACTATTTATAGTAATAATAATAACTTTATTTTTGTATGCCGCCTCCATCTCCCCAACAGGGACTCAGAGCAGCTCACATGGGGACAAGCCCAATACAAATCACATAACATCACAAAATCAAACAGTTAAAACAACAAGCATCACATTTAAAAACAAATTAAACAGGTCAAAGTTTAAAAAAACATAATTAAGAGAAGGAAATATAAACAATCATCCACCGCATTAAAAGTCCAATATGGACATAAATGGGCAAACAATCAAACTGATAAATAGAGTGTCTATATAGAAGTAGAACATATTTCTATTTAGCCAGTATTGCACTACCTGGCATCCTCTGGGAAGTAACAGCCAGCAATGGAAGGACTAAGGCAGTGACATCTCCAGCCCATCTTCTGTTCAGATATCAGCCAGCACGCCAATGCCTTAGCTTTCTAAGATCTACAGAGACACTCGCAGGAACACCTCAGCAAGCAAGAGTCCAAAAGTGGCAGGCTAAAACCCAGAACCTCAATTCATGGCTGATATCAGGTGAGAAGCTCCCCCTGAGCACACAGAAGACTGGGTGACTCGGAGGGCGCTGGGCACACTGTGCTCTGGCCCCACGAGGTGAAGAGCCAATCTTCAGAAGTGTGGCTCAGTGGAGTCCGTGAAATGCGAATGTGGAGAAGAGCAAACCACAGACCACTGACTGCAATGCGGTCTGAGCCCTGGCACATACACCATGGAGGACCTTCTCACAGCAACACCAGAGACACTCCAAGTGGCCAGCTTCTGGTCAAAGGACATTTAGTAGAATGCTAAGTTTTAAACTTTGCTTGTGTTTTTAAATACATGATAACTCTACCCTCAATTTGCTTCTGACACGATAAATAAATAAATAAGTTTGTCAACAAAGGCTAGATGCACAGAGGTTGTAATGATGGTTCTCTCACATCAGCAGGTTGAACCTGATGACCTCTGAGGTCCCCCCGAGACTCTGGGTGTCTCTACACTGTAGAACGGACGCAGTTTGACACCACTTGAACTGCCCTAGTTCACTACTATGGAATCATGGGAGTTACCCTGTTTCCCCGAAAAATAAGACCTAGTAGAAGTTTTGCTGAATTGCTAAATATAAGGCCTCCCCCGAAAGTAAGACCTAGCAAAGTTTTTGTTTGGAAGAATGCCCAGCGCCTGCCAAACAGAACACCAGAGCATGTGCATGGAAATAATGGTAGTAACAAGAAATTCTTGATAGGATTCACAGTTTGTCTGGTTATGTTGGTTTGTGGTGACAACTACTGTACAGTATATAATAAATGTTCATTTTTTGTTCAACAATAAATGTGAATTCGTCTCCATAGAAAAATAAGACATCCCCTGAAAATAAGACCTAGCACATCTTTGGGAGCAAAAATTAATATAAGACACTGCCTTATTTTCGGGGAAACACAGTATAGTCTTACAAGGCCTTCTCTGCCAAAAAGTGCTAGTGCCTCACCAAACAATCGTCCCAGGATTCCATGGCGGTTGAAGTGGTGCCAAATTGCACCCCTTGTGCAGTGTAGATGCGCCCTCCCTCACCCAATCAGCGCAGCTAGGCATCCTTGGCTCTCTCCTGCCTGTTTTTTTGGTCAATTGAATCCCGTCAATAACCATTCACCCGGGTCCCTGAGGGCAAAAGGGAGGCGATGGGAGAGGGAACCAGGCCGGCCTGAATGGATGTGGCCTGAACGGAGGAGGTGGACGATGGCACTTGGAACTCCCCGGCGGAGCCCTTGCTTCCTTTTGGAAAGGATCCCTTCCCGCAATGATCTCCGGCCTGTTTTCCCTTTCCTCTGTTGATATCACCTTCCCGTATTTGCTTACTGGCGGTTTTCACTCCCAGCATCTGATATCCATCTATTTATTGCTCTCCTTTGGTGGCCTGCCAACCACCAAAGCAGATATAGATTCCGGCTCCCCTCCTTTTTGCCTTTCTCGCTCCTTCTCTTTGATTTGTATTCTCCTCTCTGGCTTCTTTCTCCCACCTTGACCCCTCTTTCTGATTCTTGCTCTCTTCTTCTTCCCGCCTTCCATTCCCTTTCTCTTTCTCCCTTTCTCTTCCCTCACTTTTCCTCTGTATCCACTCTTGCTTTCCCTTCCTCCTTGTCTCTTCTTACTCTCATGAATTTCTTTTTCCTTCTCTTGCATCTTTCTTTTTTCTTCACCTTCTCTTTTTCCTCTCTCCTTCTTTTCTCACTCATCTTGACCTGCTTCTCCTCCTCCATCCTCCCTTCTTCTGTCTTTTCCCCTCCTTCTCTCTCTTCTCCCTATCTTTATTTCCCTCAATCCTTCCCCATCTCCCACCTTTCTTCCTTCTCCCTCTTTTCCCATCTTGCTTCTCTTCATTCATATCCCCCACTTCTTCCCAACTTTCTTCTCATCCACCCTCCCTTCTTTTCCTTCTTCCCATTTTCTTTTCTCTCTCTTCCTCCCTTCTCTCCGCTTCTTCTGTCTTCCTCTCACCGGTCCCCCTTTCTCCACTTCCCTTTTCTTCTCTCACATTTTCTTCTACTTCTCCATTCCTTGTCTTTCTACTCCCTCTTTTCTCCTTCCTCACTCTTTTTTCTTCCCATGGTTCTCTTCCTTCTTCTTCCCCTCTGCTCTTCTAATCCTTCTTCTTCCCATCTTCCTTCTCCCTCTTCTTTCTTCTTCCTTAAATCACCCCAAGTCCTTCTGGGAGATGGTGGCAGGATATAAATAAAGCTATTATTATTATTATTATTCCTCTTTGCTCTTCTCATCTCTCTTCTTCCTCTCTTCTTCTTCTCTGCTCTTCTCATCTTCCTTTTCCTATCGTCCTCCTCCCGCTTCTTTCTTCTTCCACTCTATCCTTCCCATCTTTCTTCTTCCCACCTTTCTTCTTCGTCCTCCCTCTTCTTTTTTCTTCCTCCCTGCTCTTCCCATCTTCCTTCTCCCTCTTCTTTCTTCTTCTTATATGTCCTTCTCCACTTTCTTCTTCCTCTCTGTCCTTCTCTTTTTCCTTCTTCCTTTTCCCATCTTCAATTTCCCTCTTCTCCCTCTCTGCTCTTCTCTTCTTCCGTCTTCCCATCTTCCTTCTTCCTCTTCTTTCTTCTTATATGTCCTTCGCTTCTTTCTTCTTCCTCTCTGTCCTTCTCTTTTTCCTTCTTCCTTTTCCCATCTTCAATTTCCCTCTTCTCCCTCTTTGCTCTTATTCCATCTTCCCATCTCCCTTCTCCCTCTTCTTTCTTTTCCTTATGTCCTTCTCTTCTTTCTTCTTCCTCTGTCCTCTTTTTTATTCTTCCTCTTCCCATTCTTCCATTTCCCTCTTCTTCTCCCTCTCTGCTCTTCTCTTCTTCCGTCTTCCCATCTTCCTTCTCCCTCTTCTTTCATCTTCTTATATGTCGTCTTCTTTCTTCTTCCTCTCTATCCTTCTCTTTTTTATTTTTCCTTTTCCCATTCTTCCATTTCCCTCTTCTTCCTTCTTCCTCTCTATTCTTCTCTTCTTTTCTCTTCCCATCTTCCTTCTCCCTCTTCTTCCGTCTTCCCATCTTCCTTCTCCCTCTTCTTTCTTCTCTTTCTTCCTCTCTGCTCTTTTCTTCTCTTCTACCCATCTTCCATTTCCCTCTTCTCCCTCTTTGTTCTTCTCTTCTTTCTTCTTTCTCTTCTTCCTTCTCTTCTTCTTCTTCTTCTCTTTCCTCTTCCCCTCTCCCCTCCTCCCTCTTCTGCCTCCTCCCTCTCTGCTCTTCCCATCTTCCTTCCCCATCTGAGCGTGTGGGGGGTGGGGGTCCCTCTTCCTCCTCCTCCTCCCCCTGGCCCCTCCCCTCCTGCCCTGGCGCGTCGGCTGCTGATGCGGGGCCGGTGGGCGAGGCGAGGCGGCGAGGCAGGCAGAGGGAGGCAGGCCAGGAGCCGAGAAGAGAGAGGGAGAACGAGAGAGCGAGAGAGCGAGAGAGAGAGAGAGAGAGGAGCGCGGCGGCAGCGGCGGCGGCGGCCTCAGGCAGGGCGGGAGGGAGGGGCGGCCGGCCTCAGGCCCACCTCAGCCAGAGGAGAAGGAGGAGAAGGAGGAGAAGGAGGAGGGGGTCGGCCTTTCCCTCCCCCCTCCCTGCCTTCCTTCCTTCCTTCCTTCCTTCCTTCCTTCCTTCCTTCCTTCCTTCCTTCCTTCCTTCCTTCCTTCCTCTGGGCTCCTTCCCCGCCGCCCCCGAGGAGCCCCATGGCCTTCGGCTGAGCAGCCCCCCGCCTGCCTCCCTCCCTCCCTCCCTCCCCCTCCCCCTTTCCCAGCCCCCACCCCAGGATGCGGCCATCGCAGGGCCAAGGAGGAGGAGGAGGAGGAAGAGGGAGAGGAGGAAGAGGAAGAAGAGGAGAGCCCCCCTCCCCGGAGCCGGCGGAGCTGCTTTTGCGGAGGTAAGGAGAGCCCCCCCCCCTTTTTAGGGCTCCATCTTTTGCGCTCCCTTCATCCCCATCCGAATCCCCCCACCCACCCACCCACCCACCCACCCGGTTGAGCCAGGCCCCGGCTTCTCCATCCCTCTCCCAGGAAATCCCCGCTTGGTTTCGAAGGAAGCCTCCTCCTCCCCGGGGCTTCTCTTCTCCCATTTCCCCCTCCAAAAAACCCCCCAGGTAATGCCTTCATCGGTGGGCACATCCTGCCTGCTGCCATCCTTTCCTCCATCTCCATCCTTTTTTTGTATCTCCTGCAATGGAGGAGGCATCGTGCCTCATTCTCCTTCCCTTCCCTTTCCCTCTCCTTCTCTTTCCCTTTCCTCTCCTCTCCTCCATCCTTTCTTCTTTCCTTCCTTCCTTCCGCCTGGCTTGCAATGGCTTTCGGTGCATCCTTGCCTCCTCCTCCTCCTCTTCTCTCCTCCATCCCTTCCTCCATCCATTTTGCTCCTCTTGACACCTGCCTTGCTGTCTTGTCTCTCTCTCCTCCTTCTCTCTCCTGCTTGTCCCCGCTCTCGCTTTCACAGGCATCTTTTCACATGCTCTTGGAAAGCTTTCCTCGTATTTTCCTTCCTTCCTTCCTTCTCCCATCTCCCCATCCATCCATTTTGCTCCTCTTGACACCTGCCTTGCTCTCTCTCGCTCTCTCCCCTCCTTCTGCCTTCTCCTTTTCTCTTTCACATGCATATTTCATGCTCTTCCAAGCCCTCCTCTCTTCCTTCCAAGCCCTTCCTTTCTTCCCATTCCAAGTTACCTTCCTTCCTAGCTACCCTCCTTCCTTCCTGGTTACCTTCCTTCCTTCCTAATTACCTTCCTTCCTCTTCCTAGTTCCCTTCCTTCCTTCCCAATTACCTTCCTCGCTTGTTACCTTCCTTACTTCTTTCTTTCTTTCCTTCCTAATTACCTTCCTTCCTTCCACCCAGATTTCCTTCCTTCCTTCCTTCCTTCCTTCCTTCCTTCCTTCCTTCCTTCCTTCCTTCCTTCCTAATTACCTTCCTTCCTTCCACCCAGATTTCCTTCCTTCCTAATTACCTTCCTTCCTTCCTAGTTACCTTCCTTCATTTCAACTTACCTTCCTGCCTTCCTAGTTACATTCCTTATTTCCTAATTACCTTCCTTCCTCTTCCTAGTTCCCTTCCTTCCTTCCCAATTACCTTCCTCCCTTGTTGCCTTCCTTCCTTCCTTCCTAAGTACCTTCCTTCCTTCCTAGTTACCTTCCTTCATTCCAACTTACCTTCCTGGCTTCATAGTTACCTTCCTTCCCAATTACCTTCCTCCCTTGTTACCTTCCTTCATTCCAACTTACCATCCTTCCTTCCTAGTTCCCTTCCTTCCTTCCCAATTATCTTCCTCCCTTGTTACCTTCCTTCATTCCAACTTACCATCCTTCCTTCCTAGTTCCCTTCCTTCCTTCCCAATTACCTTCCTCCCTTGTTACCTTCCTTCCTTCCTAATTTCCTTCCTAATTTCCTTCCTTCCTCCCTCCCTCCCTAGTTACCTTCCTTCTTTCCCAAGTATCTTCCTCTCTTGTTACGTTCCTCCCTCCCTCCCTCCCTCCCTAGTTAACTTCCTTCCTTCCTAGTTACCTTCCTTCCTTCCTTGCTAATTACTTCCCGTCCTTCCTAGTTAACTTCCTTCCTTCCTGGTTAACTACCGACCTACCTTCCTTCCAAGTTACCTTCCTTCCTAGTTCCCTTCCTTCCTTCGCAATTACCTTCCTTCCTTGCCCTCTCCTATTTTTCCTTCCTTCTTTCATTGCTTTCCTTCCTGTTCTCGCTCCATCATTTCCCCTTGGAAGTGGGCCCTGTTTTGAAATGGGCTTTTGAGGTTGGAGACGTGGGCCATGCACTTCTGGACCACCAGAGATTCTCCCTCCGCCATGTTTTAGGCCCAACGTTTAGGGGGAGGATACAGTAAAGGAGAGGGAGGGGAGACAATGAGCTGGGTGAAAATTTAGGAAGGAAGCTGCAATGGGATAACCCAGGCATGGGCAAACTTTGGCCTTCCAGGTGTTTTGGACTTCAACTCCAGAATTCCTAAGAGCCTCAGGCCCTTTCCTTTTCCCCCTCAGCCGCTTAAGCGGCTGAGGGGGAAAAGGAAGGGTACTGAGGCTGTTAGGAATTCTGGGAGTTGCAGTCCAAAACACCTGGAAGGCCAAAGTTTGCCCATGCCTGAGATACCCCATGCAAAATTAATGCGGTTTGGCACCCTTTTAAGTGCCATGGCTCCATGCAATGGAATCCTGGGAGTAGCAGTTTTGCAAGGCCTTTAGCCTTCCTTGCAATGAGTGCCAAACTACAGCCCCTAGGATTCTACAGCATTAAACCCAGGCAGGTAAAGTGGTTGCCAACCTGCATTCTTTCTACAGTGAACACGCATTTTTATGGGGCTGTGCTTCTCTTCAATCCCTGTATCTTCGAGCACAGTGAATATGGCTGTCAGGGTTATTATTATTATTATTATTTTGCTGGGTTCAAATCTACCTCACTCGTCTCTTCCCCATGCAGTTGGGTGCAATTGTAATAAACATGGGACCAGAACAAAGATTGAATGTGAGCATGGTTGAATGGTGGAACTCACCGCCACATGATGGAGCAGCTGCCCCCAATTTGGAGGTTTCTAAAGGGAGGGGGTTGACAAATTTATGCAGGATACAATGGCTGTGGATGGCTATGAGCTACTAGAGTTGTGCCCCTTTTCATCGCAATATGGAGTCTCACTTATCCAACACTCGCTTATCCAACGTTCTGGATTATCCAACGCATTTTTGTAGTCAATGTTTTCAATACAACGTGATATTGTGGTGCTGAATTCGTAAATACAGTCATTACTACATAGCATTACTGCGTATTGAACTACTTTTTCTGTCAAATTTGATGTATAACATGATGTTTTGGTGCTTAATTTGTAAAATCATAACCTAATTTGATGTTTATTAGGCTTTTCCTTAATCCCTCCTTATTATCCAACATATTCGCTTATCCAACATTCTGCTGGCCCGTTTATGTTGGATAAGTGAGACTACTGTATTCATATTTTTAACATGTAAAATGTAATGTTTTAACTTCATACATGGTTTTGTTGTTTTGAAATCATACTTTCATGTTTTTGGGTTGTTTTGAGTTCGCATTGCTAATGCTTTCAGTAGATGGTTTGCTGTCTTAAGTCCCATATTGGGAAAATGGTGGGATTACAATGAATAATAACAACAACAATAACTATAATAAGATAAGATTAACAACATGACCAGGGAGTTTTAGCACTCTAGTCCTGCTTTTCTGTAGCTTCCATGAGGATATTGTCGGAATGGAAAGCTGGACTAGTAAGATCTGTGTTTGAATTATTTCTGGATAAAAACACGTTGAGTACATGGGACAGATAATCCTAGAATGAAACTCCAAGCAGCCATAAATACACAATAATAAAGGTCAAATTGGACAAATGTTGTCATCTGATAGAAAAGAGATAAATATACATATTACCCTGGGAATTATAGAAATCTACAGATGCTGTTAGACCAGGCTTGGGTCCTCATTCCAGGTGTTTTGGACTGCAACTCCCACCATTCCTAACAGCCTCAGGCCCTTTCCTTTTGCCCCTCAGCCGCTTAAGCGGCTGAGGGGCAAAAGGAAGGGGCCTGAGGCTGTTAGGAATGGTGGGAGTTGCAGTCCAAAACCTCTGGAAGGCCCAAGTTGTCCCATGCCTGTGTTAGACTAGGACTTCCAACATCCCTCAACATTGACTGTACTTGTAGTTCTCAAAGTTTGGCTCTTCAAATTATCTCTCAGAAGCCTTGGAGCAGGAGTTCTGGGAATTGAAGTCCAAAATTTCTAGAAAACCAATAGTTAAGAGCCACTAGGTTATATGATTCAGGTTTCATGGGAATCACAGGCTGTTTTTCTCCCCTCCTCTCTGGTCGATGCTTTCAACCATTTCTGCATTTAATTTGCAAATCCAGCTGCAATGAGATATTTATTTATTGAAATGTATTCTTAATTTCAGTGCTATCCAACTTTCCTCCCCATATGAGACCCAAAACGGCTTCCATCACAGGTTGAAACAAAATGCAACTATTTATTTTTAGTATAAATTCTGTTATTAAAAAAGAATTAATTGCATTTTGTTTTAACCCGTGTCGGGAGCCGCCTTGGATCTGAAATTAGGAGTGGGGAAAAAAGCAGTTGAATAAGCAATCTTGCTAAAAACATTAATCTGAAGCAGTTCTTAAAACTAGCAGTTCTTAAAACAGCGCTTCTTAATAAAAAATAGTCACAATGTGCCGTGAGTACAGTTGAAATCCTGGAAAACATCCTGTGCATTTTCAGAAGTGGCCAATAGTCCTCAAAGGTCATGGTATAATCAATTGGGTCAACTTTAAAATGCTGCAGAATTCTTGAATATTTTGCATACTTGTGTGTGCCTGCAGTGGCAAGGAGTTGGACTAGATGTCCTAAGGGTCCCTTCCGAGTCTGTATTACTATGTCATGCTTTGGAGGGTTTACAGGGCCTTTGGGGTATGTTATTTCAAGGGTGAGAAGCAGTTAGGGTAGATTTGAGGCACAATAAAGGTGAGACAATGAAAGGAAGAGCAATGTGGCATACAAAAAGAACATTTTACAAAACCCCGCTTGGAGTTGAATATTGGCTTCACCATAAACAGGCCCATAGCCAGGATTTTGATTTTGGGGTTGGGGTTGGGGCTGAATCTGAGTGAAAGAGGATCTGCCCTAGCAAACCTTTTGTATTGTTATCCCAATAACCAATGCATATGGGATATATTGATCATGGTGATCAGATCATGATATGAATAAACATAACAGTTTAAATAATACCAGTAAGGTATTATTTTGGGGGGCGGTGGCTGAAGCCTCTCAAGCCCTCCCCCTGACTACATAAACTATATTTATGATCAGGTTGGCAATCTCACACTCTGAACATGAAGCGGCCTGTGGGTAATTTCTAGTCCTATGTTCACAAGGACGAACTTGGGTGGATGGGACTTGTAGTGCAGTCCTCCAAATGCGGAGCAAAAAACCCACAACCTCTGTGCCCCTCACATTGGAGGGTTAACAGTGTGGGATTTGGGTTGGATACATTATAGACAAGTCAGATTAAAATTTGGCTGTAAATAAAGATCCTGATTCTGAACACTATTCTCTGTAGAAAAAAAAATGCTAGTTGGGGGATTCTGGCATTTGCAGTCCAAACTATGGGGGTTTATGAAGACTGAAAAATCCCTGGATATTGATTGGATGGAGTATTCTGAGATTTGCAGTCCCAATGTTTTGGGAGGGAGACAGATTGATGAAGGCTGAAAAATCCCTGTATTGTAATCGATGCTGGGCAAGTGATTCTGGGTTTTGTAGTCCCAACACCTGGGGAAGCAGATTGATTAAAGCTGAGAGATAGATCTCTGTGTTATAAGGGAGGCTTTAGCTGTAGATCTGAGGGTTTTCCCATGCCACTAGGATGTGCAGAAAAGGAAGAATTTTTCTCTCTTCCAAACACAGATTGTCTTTATTGACTTTGGAGTCATTGCTCATGGGCTTAGATATCATTTTAGGAAGGGACAGGACAATTTGATCAGAGGTTATCAAGGGCACAGCTTCAATGTAGATAGTTGTAAATTGTGGAGGTCAAAGCTTTCTTCGGCAGAGAAGACTTATAAAACTACAACTCCCAGGATTCCATTGCATGGAGCCATGGCAGTGAAAGTGGTGTCAAACTGCATTCATTCTACGGTGCAGATGCACCCTTGGTGGTAAATTTATCTCTCCCCCTTGAATACCTTATTTCTTAAATATTGCATGTTGTTAATGATTAATTATGATCTTATTGCTAGCCAATTTGGGGGGAAGCGTCAGAATGACTTTAAGAATTGGGATCAGTTTTGGGATGGAAAATTACTGACATCTCCTAGAATTGCTCACATTTTCTCTTTCTTCCCTGTTGGCTTTTACAAATGTACACTGCTCCTGACCATGGAGGCTCCATGAAGCCAATGTCTCCTCCTCCTCCTCTTCCTCCATCCTCTCCTCTATAAATCCTTATCTTGGCTGGGGGATTCTGTGATTTGTAGTCCAAAGATGAGCAACCCTGTTTCTGAGGATCCTGTATGTTGTCATGAGAGATATCTCCTCCATGAATAATGCACTCAGGCAATTTACTCCCTTGACAGCTCCTAGAATCCCCTTGTAGACATGCTTTCTTGGGATTTCTGGGAGTTGTAGTCCTAAACCCAGGTATCTTTGAAGCTTAGAATGAGGATGGATAGATACAGTAGAGTCTTATCCAAGCCTCGCTTATCCAAGCCTCTGGAGAATCCAAGCCATTTTTGTAGTCAATGTTTTCAATATATCGTGATATTTTGGTACTAAATTCGTAAATACAGTAATTACAACATAACATTACTGCGTATTGAACTACTTTTTCTGTCAAATTTGTTGTATAACATGAAGTTTTGGTGCTTAATTTGTAAAATCATAACCTAATTTGATGTTTAATAGGCTTTTCCTTAATCCCTCCTTATTATCCAAGATATTCGCTTATCCAAGCTTCTGCTGGCCCGTTTAGCTTGGATAAGTGAGACTCTACTGTACATGGATGTGCTTAGCTGCCTCCGGTGTAGTGTTGGCAGGGGGATGCTGGGAGTTATAATTCAATACATTTTGGGGTGTTTTCCACCATTTGTTGCCCAGCTGATCAGCCAGCCTAACCTTGAGTGATTTGCAGCATTAGTGCATACAAATATCTGAATTAATGCATACAAACATCAGCATTAGTGCATACGAACATCTGACTCTCTTAGAGTTTGGACTAAAGCCTGGAATGGATAGACTAGGCACGAGAAAACTAGGTGTTTTGGACTGCAACTCCCAGAATTCCTAACAGCCTCAGGCCCTTTCCTTTTCCCCCTCAGCCGCTTAAGCGGCTGAGGGGGAAAAGGAAGGGGCCTGAGGCTGTTAGGAATTCTGGGAGTTACAGTCCAAAACACTTGGAGAGCCCAAGTTTGCCCTTTCTGGCCCCACAAAACGACAACTCCCATGATTCTAGAGCTCTCATCCTTGGCAGTTAAAGTGGTGTCAAACTGCATTCACTGGACAGCGTGGATGCACCCCAGGTCTCACCAAAATCATCAGGGATTTATTGAGCAGGTCTAACTTGTTCATTTGCTTTGTAGGGGTCAAGGGAGAGGGGAAGCACTCTGTACTTGCACAGGGGCTCTTTTGTCTTCCTCTCTTTCCTGGCATGGGAAGCCGCCTGGGTTGGCACCGAGTGTCTTTTCCCTTGCCAGCAGGACAGGGAAAAAGAGGCCTCCCTGCCTCCGCTCCAGCACCAACTCCGAACACCGCTCCCTTGGGTTGGACGGGCAGGCTGGGATTTCTGGCAAGAGGAGGATGAGTAAGCGAGAACCATCGCTGCTCCGCTCTGGAACTCCGGTTGCCACGGAGATGCACGGATGCTCGTAGTGACGGAGTACCACGGCAACCAGGCCCAGGGCATCACAGGGGGAGGAATATCGGGGTGGCAATGGGAGGAAGAAAAGGGGGTGACGTGGATCTGGGATTGTAGGAATCCCAAATCCTCCCCAAAAACTGAAAAGATAAGAAGCCTTTCCTGCGTCTCTTTCTTTCCTGGCGCACAGATGCCCTGCAATGTGCAAAAAGCTGCCATGGTTGCACCTGGGGGACCAGGCTGGGCCCGCGCAGGCGCATGGGGGCAAGGAAAGCCATAGGTTGGCAGCAGCATGGAGAGAGAGGCCATGGTGGCGCGGAGAAGGGCGCCGGGGTGGCGAATGTCACAGGAGAGCGTGTGCTTTGTGCGCTGTCACATGCTCATCTTTCTTCTCCCCGAATCCTCCATAAACCCATCTTTCCCTTCTATGAGCGGGGGTATGCGCATACATGCGCTCTCCTCCCTGTGTGTCCCTGCAGTGTGCTGCCATGGAAGAAAAAAATACATCCAAAAAAGAGATTCTCCCTCCAAGGAACGTCCCCAAAAGGACATTGATTATTAATACAAGAAAAGAGAGATTATTCCTCTCCCCGAGTGGAAAGGGGGGGCCGTGTGGGTTGCCTCTCCTGCCGCATTTCCTCTGAAACGATGGAATATTTTGAGATCTTTCTCTCCCTGTCTCCGCCTGTCCTTCTCCGTAGCTGTCTTTTTTAAAAAACCTGCCTCTTTCTGTCTACACATCTCCGTCAATTCATTAGGCTTTCATCTGCTTCTCTAACCCTATAATCATTTTGGCCGGCTTATCTGTCAGCCTGGCCATCCTTTTAGCCGCAATTCCCCCAGCGTCTTGTTCTATTAAGGGGTTTTAAAGGGGGATATCTATCTCATTAGGTCAGGGGCGCACAACTGGGGCAAGTATTTGGCCTTGGGACCAGGAAATAAGCCCCAAATCCACTCCTGGTTCTTAAAGACCAGTATTTTTGGATAGTAAGGAGTCTATGGTGGGTTGCTGTGACTTTTCCATGTTCCAGAAGCACTCTCTCCTGACCTTTTGCCTGCATCTATATGGCAGGCATCCTCAGAGGTTGTGAGGTTGCTGTATGGCTGCCTGCCATAGATGCAGGTGAAACATCAGGAGAGAATGCTTTTGGAAACCTCACAGCAACCCAGTGATTCTGGCCATGAAAGCCTTCGACAACACATAGTCCGTGGTGGCCTGAATGTCTATGTAAAATGTGAAGTTTTTTCCCTGACAGTTTCCAGGACCATTCACTTCCCCTTTAGGGGACGGAATATGGAGCTTCTGGAAGCAACAGGGCACCCCAAAACTGTCCTTTGGCCAAAAAACTAATATTTGCCGGTGCTAAGATTACACTGAGCTAGACAGTTGTGAGTGGTTTGGAGGCTAATATTACACCACAGGATTCCCAGAAGAGTTCGCACACTGCCAAAAATGCTTCGCCAAATGGGAATGCACTCCCAAAGTGCCCAAAAATGCTGGTTTTGAGAAATGGGATTTTAAAAAATGTATTAGTGCAGGCATGCAGCTGGGACTGCAACACATTCTCAAAGAGAATTGCCATAAAAGGTCATGCAGCCTATGTTTTTGGCCTGAAAAGTGGGGGTCCCAGTGGGTCTGCAGAGGTTGAGGACTACAAGCTCCTCTTGGGCCACTATTTGATCCCCCACCCCACCCTCTATTAAATTCTCCCTCTCCATTTCTTTCATTTTAATGGTTATTCCGATCATGGTATTATTGGTGAAGCATCCTTTATCCAGAATGTCAAAATCTGGAATCATCCATGACTAAGGCATGGATGTTTCATGCACAAAAGCACTAAAAGTATGGTATAAAATTACCTTCAGGCTATGAATAGAAGATGTATATTAAACATAAATATTTTGTTGTCGAAGGCTTTCTTGGCTGGAATTATTGGGTTGCTGTGTGCTTTCTGTGCAGTATGGTCATGTTCTAGAAGCATTCTCTCCTGATGTTTCACCCGCATCTATGGCAGGCATACTCAGAGACTGTGAAGTTGTGAGCCAGCTTTGAAGCTGCAAGGGTATTCATTGCTAACCAAGGTGGCCAATCACAACATTCACATTTGCATCAAACAGACAATTCCTTCTCCCACCCTGGACTTCATTCCATATATACAGTCCACTTGCCTCATTTCCAACAGACCTCTATGCAGATAACCTCACTGATTGACTTTGCAGCTGCAAGGCTATTCAATGCTAATCAAGCTGGCCAATTGCAACGTTCACACTTGCCGCCAATAGACGAGAGTTCTTTCTCTCACCCTGGACATTATTCCACAGGCAAATAAACCCCACTTGCCTAGTTTCCAACAGACCTCACAACCTCTGAGGATGCCTGCCATAGATGTGGGTGAAACGTCAGGAGAGAATGTTTCTGGAACATGGCCAGACAGCCCAGAAAACTCGCAGCAACCCAAACATAAATTAATGTTATATTGAGAACCAGATCCCACCTCTAAGATATTTCTTTATGTATCCACATATTTACAATGACAGATATTCCAAAATCTGGGAGGAAAAAAAAAACCCAAATCACTTCTGGTCCCAAGCATTTCAGATAAAGGATACTCAACCTGTAAATTATATTTATATTGTTTAAAAGTATTGATGTTTTTAGATGGCAGCTTATTTAATTGTTATTCATGTATTCCTTTTTTTACAGCTCATATTATAAGCTGCCTTGGGTCCCATTTGGGAAAAAGGGTTATAAAATCTATTTTTTCATTGCTCACTCTCTGCCCCCCTCCAAAATATGAACAGGGTTTATCCTTATGCATCTAGGCCAGAGTTTCTGATCCAGCCTGGCTTCTCACCATTTTTCTCTCCCCCTTTTGCTCTCTTTCTTTCATTGTTTCTCTCCCCTCTTTATCATATACACCAGGCATGGGTTAACTTGGGCCCTCGGGTGTTTTGGACTGCAACTCCCACCATTCCTAACAGCCTCAGGCCCTTTCCTTTTCCCCCTTAGCCGCTTAAGCTTAAGGGCCTGAGGCTGTTAGGAATGGTGGGAGTTGCAGTCCAAAACACCTGGAGGGAAGGCCCAAGTTTGCCCATGCCTCGTCTAGACGATCATTAGGATCTGCCCATTGATATGTACTTTTTCATCCTTTCCTCCACGTTTATGGAGTTGAAACCCAAAACATCTGGAGGGCCCAAGTTTGCCCATGCCTAATGTACACAAATCCAAACTGCGATCTGGGAGTCCCCATGCGTCCTTATGCCAACCCCCTTAACCCGTATATAGTACTAGACTTTGGCCCAAATTATTTTCCTTGAAATATGTAGATCCTTCCTTTCTTTATCTCTCTCTGCCTTTCAATTATCCTTTCTTTCCAAAATCACCCCCCCCCCCAATGCATAGTACATAGTAGCAATATGAGAAAGGCCGCATTGCCCCCCAGTTTTTCAAAATGGGGGGAAAGGACCCTCAGCTCGAACGTGGGAGTGAGTCGGTGTGGCCTGTGTCCCATCAGCAGCCCCCCTTTGCCTGCCCGCTTGCTGCTGGCCCCTTGCCCAGCCTTTGCCATTTTGGGGGCTGGCTGCCGTCCAGCGCAGCCTTTTTACTATTGAGGATCCCGCTTCCGGCTCTGTGCTCCCCCCCACCCTTTGCCAGCTGCACCAAGAGAAGCCGCCAGGGCCCCGATTCAGTACTCTCCCTTTGGGGTTGCCAGAGTAAATGCTGGAGGAGGCTCCTGTGCCTTTACAGGTTGCATAGAAGAGGGGGCTAGTAGAGGCAGGTGTTGCTTGTGACACCTGTTTGCATGGGAAGCCATCCCTGCAGGAATTCCCTCTTTGGCACAGACCTTAAAGCAGGCATGGGAAAACTTCGGCCCTCCAGGCGTCTAAGGGAAAAAAGGAAAGAGCTGGAGGCTGTTATGAATTGTGGGAGTTGGAGTCCAAATACATGGAGGGCCAAAGTTTGCACATGCATGTCTTAAAGGGACAGGAGCCCTTCCAGTTATTATGATGTTTATTTATACCCCGCTTTTTCTCTCCACAAGGAGACTCAAAGTGGCTAGCCAGCAATCCTGCATACAACACAAAGAACAGGGTTTCTGCAGGAAGAGGCAGACAGAGGCACAGGTATTTCGGAAAGGACGCAAAATCAATCTTTAGCCTGTGGCTGTGTGCCTGTTGCTCCCAAGCGGCTGCTATGGGAGAGAGTGCAGAATGAGGCAACCTTGTCTGGTTCAGTCCCGCAGGCGTCTCTTCACCTCCTCTTTCCAGAAAGAGCCATCAGTTCTGGATTCAATAATATTGCCTTTCTCTTGCCAAAAGCAGTACAGTGAGCCCTCCATACCCACGGATCCCACTTCACAGGTTCTACTGTCTACGCCTTGAAAATATTCCCCAAAAATGTTGAAAAAGCAACCCTTGATTTTGCCATTTTACTATACTATTGTCTATATTGGGACATCCACAGATTTGAGTATGCACGGCGGGTATGGAACTAAACCCCAGCAGATACCTATGGCCCACTATGTATGCAAACACACACACACAAAAACTATGTATGCACATACATAGATGTTGCTGCTATATACCTTCATTTTCAACTTATAATGACCTTATCATGGGTTTTTCTAAGGCTCAGAACGTACAACTTCTCTAGGGTCACTCAGTAGGTTTTCATGCTCATTGCACTAGGTGGCCCTTGGGAATCCCATCTTCTAGCTACTTATTTATTATTTTATATTTATTAATTTACCATATTTATATCTCACCCTTCTCACCCGAAGGGGACTCAGAGTGGCCTTACAGATAGGCAATAATTCAATGCCATATAAAACAACAATCAATGAAAAATAAGCAGTTACATTAAAATCATAGAAGTAAAACAACTTAGCAGCTACATTTAAAAACCAAGCAGTCCAAAATGGTAGTCCAGGTCCATTCTAGTAGTTAATTGCACATATTCCATATCCACTTCTAGCACTGCATTACTTTACTGACCAAAGGCTTGGTCCCATAGCCATGTCTTCACTTTACTTCTGGAGGGCGGTGATATGATTTCACATATTATAGCTGAGGGGCCACCACTGAGAAGGCCCTTTCCCCTGGCCAAGGACCTGACAACAAATAAACCAAAGAAATGTTGGAAGCTATCTGATAAAAAATAAACTAACCTATTAAAACCTTCCACTGATATATAAACCTTCCTTGCTTAGTTTCTCCATACCTCACAACCTCTGAGGATGCCTGCCATAGATGTGGGCGAAACGTCAGGAGAGAATATGTCTGGAACATGGCCATACAGCCCGGAAAACACACAACAACCCAATCTATTAAAACATTAAAACACCTTAAGACAATTAAAAGACATACATGCAGTACTCTTTAAAATGATCAAACAGGGTTGGGTCTATGGATGCTGTTTTTTTACTGCTTGGAGGAAAGAAACTATATATTGATTATCAATTCAATATAGAAGTCATGCTTGATAGCCTGCAGCTGTTTCTAGTACCTGGCCTAATCTGACCTTACTTTTGTATGTGCTACATATTGAAAAGATATATATATATATATATATAAAAAATCAGAAGCATCTTCTTGCCAAGCAATCTCCCGCAAACTGCCATTTTAGTTGGTTTCTTAGCATGCTACAATGTGGGGTGCATCTATAACAGGTATGTTCAAATTTGGGCCCTCCAGGTGTTTTGGACTTCAACTCCCACCATTCCTAACAGCCTCATGCCCTTTCCTTTTCCCTCTTAGTGGCTTAAGCGGCTGAGGGGGAAAAGGAAGGGGCCTGAGGCTGTTAGGAATGGTGGGAGTTGAAGTCCAAAACACCTGGAGGGTCGAAATTTGCCCATGCCTGATCTATACTATTAAATGAATGCCATTTGACACTCACTCCCATGGCTCAATGGTATGGAATCATGGGAGTTGTAGCTTTGCAATATCTTTAGCCTTCTCTGCCTAAGGATGCAGGTGCTTCATTAAACTCCAGCTCCCAGGATTTCATAGCACAGCGCCATGGAATCATCCACAACGCAGCTCAGGTTTTTCTTGTTTGAGGTTCTTGCTCCATCTGGAATGCAGTTTGCCTCTTTTCCTGCTGCTTTCTCTGGTATTACTATTTTTTTCACTCGAGTCCCATCTTCTCCAAAGTACAACAGCCTCAGTTTAGCCATCTTGTCTTTTAGGGATATTTCAGGCGTGATTTGCTCTTGGACCCGTTTATTGGCCTTTTTAGGTATCGGTAGAACTCGACTCTAGCATCACACCTCAAATTACTTGATTCTCTTTCTGTCTGCTTTCTTCCCTGCCCAGCTTTCACAGCCATGTGTAGAAATAAGAAATATGATGACAATGGCCATCCTGACTTTAGTATTTAATGAGACAAATTTGCACTTCAGGATCTTGCCTAGTCCCTTCATAGCTATCCTTCTGAATCTCTCTTTTTTTGGATTTCTTGACTGCAGTCACCACTGTTAATTCAGTTAGGTATCCACTTTCTGGTTTTGTCTTTGGTGCTTCTATGTGCATTTTTCTCCCATGCGTAATACAGACATAAAACCACTAATCCTGAAAGACTTTAGGGGTGACAAAAGCTCTTCTGTGTCAATGGATTTTTGAGGGCACTCATTGGCAGCATTGGAAGAACTATAGAAAAAGCCACAAGGTCTTCCTTGCTTTAAGTGGATTTTCCAACTTCACATCATACGCTGGAGGAGAGTTAGTAATGCATCAAGTCTCTGGGTGTTGTTGGAATGCAACTTCCAGTAGCTTCTGGCCAATTTATCAAGGCTGAGGCATGCTGGTTGATGAAGCCCAGCAATGTGTGGTAGACCTCAGAATTTGCAACCCTGCTTTAGAGGAATGGTACTCCAGATGTTTTGGACTACAACTTTCAAAGTCGCCATGCATGTTTTTGTGTGCTAATTCAAGTTGCCTGTCAATTAATGGTGATTCCATACACAAAAGCGCAGATACAATCGAATATCATTAAATTAGTGCACTTCTTGTCCCAGCATGCCATAGGTTGGAGGACCTAGAGATTCCTTTCTAGAAGTTTGCCAGGCCTTCCAGCACAACTCTTTAGTAACTTCTGGGGGATGCATACTATAGAATTGTCTGAAGGATCTAGAAAATCCCTAGAGAGACTATTTCTCCCTCGGAATGGGAAACTGAAACTACATGTATGAGTTTCACAGTGATGGAGGGACTTGGTGTGCGTCCAATTGGATGACCTGGTCTTTTCAGAACTATCTGTTCCAGAATTCTTTTCACTTGGCAGAAAAAAGGAATAGCCAATAGACAAATGTAATAATTGTGGACATTGAGCCAGGTCTGGTCATGATAGACCCAAAGTTTAACAGCCTTGGAAAGTTAGAAATTGTAGTCTTCACTGTATGCCTTTCTTTCTCCATCAGTGTTTTTAGTTGTTGTTATTTTAAAAAATCAGGGATCAGGGAGAATGGAAAGAAACCTTTCTCTACCTGGGGAGCACCAAGGGCTGCTGCCTCTGGGCTAGGTGGACAAACACTAAACTGGTATAAGCCTTTTCCTAGATCCAAACTGGCACATACAAGGTTCTTCAAAAAGTCACAAACAGAACTTGGAAATCCTATTTTCTTATACCAAAGATCCAAGAATCCCCTGCTGGGGGATACTGGGACTTTATTTGTCTGAATTTGTCACTTAAAAATGAAAAATGGAAAGAAAAAAAACCCAAAGCCACCAGCTAGTCTCTCACCTCTAAGCAGAATTCCCTACAGTGGGAAATGGGACCTTCTATTTCTTTAGGAGAGCATGGCGTTAGTCCACAATCAGCATACTCTTTCTTTGTGATCCCTAGAGCATTTTCTGTCTCTGCAAGTTGCAGAATTGGCAAATCTGGGTCTGATTTAACAGACGTTCTCATTGTGTTTGCCTTGAGGCCTAGTGGGTAGAATGCTCCATTTAGCCTCCTGCCTTGAAGGCTTGCAATGAATCTCATCTCTGCCCCCCTTGCGGGACCCTCTCGCCTTACCCATGGCTCATCCATTTGTCAATTTCTCTTTTATATTCTTTTCTTCTTGCATACAATCATATATTCTATGGCTTCCATTTGCCAATGTCTTTGGGTGCATCTACACCAGGCATGGGTCAACTTTGGCCCTCCAAGTATTTTGGACTTCCACAATTCCTAACAGCCTCAGGCCCCTTTCTTTTGCCTCTCAACCACTAAAGTGGCTGAGGGGGGAAAGGAAAGGGCCTGAAGCTGTTAGGAATAGTGGGAGTTGAAGTCCAAAACACCTGGAGGGCCCAAGTTTACCCATGCCTGATCTACACTGTAGATTTATAGCCGTTTGACACCACCTAAACTGCCATGGCTCAATCATCTGGCATCCTGGGAGATGTAGTTTTATAAATTCTTTAGGAAGTGTTTATGAGCCTCTGTGTGTGTCAGACAGGAATGCAGAAGCTATCCCAAATTACATTCTACCAATCTAACCCAGAACTTTCTGCTCTGGCTAGCAGCACCTTTTTAGGGAAGAAAAATTCCTTTTGCAACCTGATCTTTCAGCTCAGATGTTTTGGATTCAAGGTACCATATCAGTACATCTACACTGTGGAATGAATGCAGTTTGACATGATTTCAACTGCTATGGTTCAGCATTATTGAATCCCGGGAGATGTAGATTCACAAGGTCATTAGCTTCCTATGTCAAGCAAGGTCATTAGCCTTCTCTAGCAAATGGCATCTCCCAGGATCCCATAGCTTTGAGCCATCACAGTTTATGCAGTGTCGGACTTCATTCATTCTACAACATAGATGCACCCTATGACTCTCTCTCTATCAATAATGTTCTATCTATCCATCCATCCATCCTGCTTTGGTATTTTTGCACGTTCATCTGTCCTCCAAATCACATTTTTCCATTCTTCACCACCCTTCCCTTCATCCCTCCCCAAAGTTTTAGCTCTTGGACTCCCATTCCACCTGCATTTTTTCCATCCATATCATTTGGGGAGGAATCCGATTTCTAGCATTCTCTCTTGTTCTCTTGTTCTCTTTGGGCCTTTGGATTCTCCCAGACGCAATTTTGTACTAATTACACGTTCTTGCCTCTAATTGCCACATTGTGAATGATAAACAAAAAAAAAGCCTCCAATTTTATTTAATTAAAGACCTGGGAGAATCCATCGGGGAGGATTGTACGGTAAAGACTTGGGGGAGATGGAGAGGAGGAGGAGGCCGTGTTCCTCTGCAGAGTGGATTCTCACTGGGACGGGATTCATCCATAGAGCGTGCTGTACGTTCTTTGCAATATGCCTTAAGTTCACAGGGACCTAAACCATGCTGCTGCAATTCATGGTTGCAGAGATCACGCTGTAGTGTCCAGATCAAGGGAAAACATTGTGCTGCTATATCCAGTTTTAGTCGGATCTCACCTGGAATGTTATGTCAAGTTGTGGGAATCACCAGAACATTCAGAGATGGTGTTGCTAATTCCTTCCTCTGAAATAAAACTCTACAGCTTCTGGTTTTCATTGGCAACCCTTCTGCACTTGGGAAGGGGGATTGTCACTCCTGTAATCCTCCAGACTGGAGGACCCTGGAAATAACAACTCAAAATGGGACTTTCCTCCATGCTCTGGAGGTTCTAGCCTACAGCATTAAAGAAAAAGGGATCAAGGTCAGATCTTGTGTGTGTTTATGTGACTTCAAGTCACCTGTTGACTTATGGAGACCCCATGAATTCCTCAGGCTCTTCTTAAGCAAGGATGACTTAGAGGTGGGTTTGTACCTCCTTATTCTGAATGCCACATACCCCAAGATGGCCAAAGGTGATTAAGTCAAGGTGGGTGGGGTTGGGTTTGTTTAAACTGGATGAGGAAAGGCTAAGATATGATGGTTTTCCTTAAAGGGTTGTCATGTACAAGCAGTACAGCCAGCCTTCCACATTCACTGGGTTTAGGGCCACAGGATCCCCACAAAAATAGAAAATCCACAAATAAAAGAACACCTCTCTAGGAATCTTCCAAGTCCTCTGCAGGAAGCTCACCACAGACCTGCACTGAGGACCTAGGGATTCCTAGAGAGGTGTTCTCAGGGATACCGTTCAACTTTTAGGATACTGATCTATGAAGTCTTACTTTCTCAACACTTCATGGCTTCTTGTCTGGAGTCCGTAAATGAAAAGAAGAAAAGGCACAATGGAAAAACAGTGTCTCATGCACATACTTTCACCTCCTGGCCTTTTTTTTAAACATGTGCAGTGCAGGAAAGATTGCTCCAAGGTCCATCCACAAAAATAAATCAGTTTTTTTTTTACTATAAAACCCAGAATCCAGGCCGGAGGGGGAGGACCCTGGAAGTTGTAGCAAAAGATAATAATAAAGGCAACTGCCCCATGTTTTGTTCCAGAGTGATGTTAAGGAAATGACTATTAGGGGTCATGAGTGAATAAATGCTGACTAGTGTTACGTGGAGAGTGAGCTGCTATTGATTCAATTGCCCATCCGGGTAAAGAGCCTTCTGCTGTGAGGTCACTCTGGAGCCATGAGGTCAGTTCACAGGTCAAGTGAGGCTCTTGCTGGCCGCAGCCCTAGTAGGTCAACATCTGGAGTGGAATTGGGAGTGTCTAGTTTGGGAGGATTTATTTCATTTGGCACAGAAATATGTGTGCAGTCAAGGGTTTTGAGCACTCCAGGGTTTCCCCTCCTTGAAATATCTCATCTGGAATATGACTCCCACAATGTCCCACAATTAAATGGGGTGGAGATTGTGGGTACTATTCTCTTGGGGGGGGGGGGGGAATTCTGCCTTCTCTCAGCAAGATGAGCTTCCAGCAAATCGTTTCAAGTCCTGCCAAATATGGGTGGTATTTTGTACTAGTGTTGGCATGATGTTATGTATTGCTGAAGTGGTCAGGTTTGGATTTTTTTAAAAAAATAAATATTCTGGAGTGTTTTCCTGAACTATTTTCAGTCAATTCCCATCACCAGCTGCAATGTTTTCTTCTCACTGTACAGTGATCTCTGAGACAAAGCAGGGAGAAAGTGTTATCCTTTAAAATCTACCACATTGGTTTGGCAATTTGGGATAACTCATGATGTCAATTCTGATCAGCTCTCTGAGGTTTCAGTTGAGTTCATTTTCTAGCCCGCCCTGGACGTCTTTTCTCTTCCCTGGATGGATGATGCCTCGCTTGATAGCAGTACATGTGTAAGGGATCTAGGAGTCTTAGTAGACCACAAGTTCAATATAAGTCAACAATGTGATGCAGCAGCTAAAAAAAGGCCAATGAAATTCTGGGCTACATTATTACCAAGGAAAGTCATGATCCCACTCTATTCAGCTTTGGACAGACCTCAGCTGGAATAAGATTGTCTCCGATTCTGGGCACCTTAATTGAAGAAGCATATTGAGAAGCCTGAAGGTATCTAGAAAACCAAAATGGTCAAAGGTCTGGAAGTGAAGTGCTATGAAAAGTGGCTTACAAAGATGGGGTGTTTAGCTTGGAGAAGGATGGGCATCCTTTGGGACTACTTTAGTTGTCTGTTCCTGCAGAATGCAGTTGGACTGGATGGCCTTGGTGGTCCCTTCCACCCTATGATTCTGTGGTGGTTGACAACCCACGTATTAACCAGAAGGGACCCTGGTTGGCCTCCAAACACAGACAAGATTTGTTATGTTCAGAGTAGGATGCTGTTTCTTTGGCTTTTTTAAAAAAATGGCGCCTGGTGCTGGCAATGCCTCCCTTAGCTTTACCTAGTCCACTGATGGTGTTGATAGAACCCAAAATGTGTCAGCTCTACTTCCTCCTCAATGTGTTTCGTGATGGTTTCATCCCAGTTCTTTACCCTGGCACTCCTCAGCGTGTGGGTTTTGAAAAAGGAGATTAAGCAGGTGATTAATAGCACCAAAGTGGAAGGAAGAACAAGATTATCTCAGCTGAAAAGGAATTTGTTCCCCCTAAAGAGACTGATTTGGAGGTGCTGATAGTTGTGGGGTACCTGTGACAAAGCTTTCTTTCTCATCCCTCCCCTGCGTTTGCCTACCCATCGCCCCCCAAATCCATTTTCTCCTTGAAGAAGCATGAATGGGTGTAAAGGTGCAGGAAGGTTTGTAGATGTGGGAGGGATTTGTAAAAAGCAGGATTGAGGGATGCTGTCAGTTTGTGGGAAGCCACACTAATTCTCTCTGCACTTGTAAAAAAGTTAATTAGGAAGGAGGAAAGTACTTTACTCTCCTTGTCCCCTTTCCATCCTTTCTTCCTCTCTTTCCTTTTGCTTCCTTTCACCTATGGTTTTGACCTGTTCCTTCACTTCTCTCTCTTTTCTCCCCATCTCTTAATCTGTAGGTGTGTTTCTCCAGTCCGGCTGGGACACTGCTTGTGCTACCGGGCCAAAAATGGAACGCAACAGACGCCTTTTCTCTGACGGAGTGACCTTTTGCATTTTCCTTTAAGACTGCTTTCTCCAATCCTGTTCACTCAAGCCACGGCCTTTCCTGGTTGCTTTCTCCTCTTCCTTTTCTACTTGGGCCGGCAATCTGTTTCTTCCTCTCCCCCTCTCTGAGGAACCGCCACGCCCTGTGGTTCTCCCAGAACCCTTAACTCTCCTTGTGCGCACGCCCGCACAAAACAGCCGCCATGTTTCTCTCACCTTCAAGTTTCGTCCTTCGGGTGCTGAACATCCGGACAGGTTCTGCTCTTTTCTTCTGGCTTTTGGGGCTAGCCCTGCGCTCGCTACCCCTTTCGGGGCAGAAACCCGAGGACAAATACCCTGTGGTGCCCACCAATTACGGGAAGCTCCGGGGAATCAAGAAAGACCTGAACAACGAAATCCTTGGCCCCGTGGTGCAGTACCTGGGCATCCCTTACGCCACACCGCCCGTGGGGGAGAGACGCTTCCAGCCCCCTGAGGCACCCGCTTCGTGGTCCGAGGTGCGGAATGCCACAGCTTTTGCTCCCGTCTGCCCGCAGAACATCCATGGCATGCTGCCCGGTATCATGCTGCCCGTCTGGTTCACGGACAACTTGGAAATCGTCGCCGGCTATGTCCAGAACCAGAGTGAAGATTGCCTCTACCTCAACATTTACGTGCCCATGGAGGACGGTAAGAGCCAAAGCAGGGGATTGGAAGAGGGACAGGATGGGTGGGATTGCTTTCTTAACCCCCTTGCTTCCCCTCATCTGTCTCGTGTCATTGGGTAGCACCCCTTCTTCATAAGGAAGTAATTCTTTCCTAATCGGAGTGATACCCCTTTCTAATTTATATCATGGCTTTCAGTACTAACCTTGGGAGAATTACCCTTTTTGGAAGCAATGTCCACTGAGTGTTACTTTTTTTTGGATGAGAAATTGGAGAGAATTACCTTTTTTTGAACGAGAGTTCCCTGAAAGTTACATTTTTGGACAAGAACCCCTCAAGAGTTATCTTTTTGGCTAAGATCTTCCTGAGACCTAGCTTTTTTGGATGAGAAGACCCATAATCCCCCAACCAGTGATATGGAAATTCTCATCCAAAAATAGACTTGGCTCGTATCCTTTTCTTCCCATTGCCCCACCATTCTAATCAGAAATGCTCCAAATAACAGCACTTACATCCTGTTCTCTTCTGACCACAAATCTCATTTTCTAGAATATCTTAAACCCCGTCACCTCATGATTTTTATACTTGGTGTGAGCCCTGATTGTTGGCACATTATGGAATGCAGAAGCCAGGAGATGTAGAGTTTTTCCCTTTTGCAAATTCTCTTGTTACAAATTGAGGAAGAAAGGAGAGGGAAGGAGAAACTCATATCTCGAAATGGAAAGAATATTTGCCACTATTCCTTCCCTGGCTACAAAAAAATAAAAGGTTCCTAACACTAAGGACATCTGGTCAGGAAGAATAACACTGTAGGCATATGTGTTATTTGCATATGCAGAAGCGTTTTGTGAACATTCTGCACATAAATGCACCCAAGTGGTGTTTTGCATAGAAATGTGTTTTCTGCACACAAAAACATCTTTTTTCTTGTAAAAACTCTCTCTGGTAGTTCCAGAAACACATTTGAGATTGTATGTAAAGGAGAAAAATTGTAATACAGAGACTAATTTCCCAGAGCATTTCAGCATGTGCAAATACTGAGGCAAAACAACACTTAAACTTTTGCTGTCTTTTACAGCAGGGAGGAAACAATAGAAATCCTTCCTTCTTAGCAAAGAGGATATGCAATCAGCACTCCACACTTGTGGGTTTGACTTTTTCGTAATTGATTAAAATGTTATCTGTAGAACTCTCTAGGTGCAACTCTGTGGTCAGCCTCTGCTGAACGTTTGCCACAGAGTCACACTGGAGGACTTAAGATATTCCTAGAGGTATTCCCCTCACCATATATCTCTATGTCCTCCACTGCAAATCTATAGACAGCTTCTGGCAGAAGTAATTGTGCTCAAAGACCTAGAGGTTCCTAGCGAGATCTTATCTCAAGTAAAAAAAAAGTTAGCAAGTTTTAAATTACTGGTTTTTTTCCCACTTTTGCAGGGGTCCTGTGCCCCCAAACCCAGAGAATGCAGAGGGCTGTTTGTAGTTGATATATTTACATTTGTACCTGGGCTCTTCTCCATGATCTATCCTCCTGCCTACTACTGCCTTTCCCTTGGCAACAACCCCCTTTCTTTCCTTCCTCCACTGGAAGTTTGGGGTGACAAAAATATATACAAGATGTCTGCCCTTAGTTCCAGAGCCTGGAAAATGTGTCCTTTGAAGGGGCATACTCCCAAAATTCCCCAGCCAGCCAGGCAATTTGAAGTCCATTAAAAGATACCTTTGTCAAGTTTCTTATTTCTACAGGCTATATATTTAAAAGGCAAGACTGTGAAGATCACCAGGAGTTCTAGCTCAGGCTAGAGCGTCCTGTGAGTTGTAGTACTCAAGCAGGTCACCTTTAATAAGCTCTGAAGGTATTTCTATTAGCATATTGATTGTAAAAGTATCTACCTTGGTATTTTGCTGGATTACTTCTTTTTTGGAGGTCTGAGACAGGAAACACTCTGTCTCTCTATCCATTTGGACCTTGTTTTGAACCCCAAAGCCTGGGATCTCATGCATTGCAAATCCAGACCTTGGAAAAGTATTATTATTATTATTATTATTATTCCCTGAAACCATTTCTTTTGGGACTACTTCTTTCGATTATACACTGCTCACCGCCCTCCCAATTGTTATTCAAAAATGGCTCACAACTAAAAAGAACAATACAATTAAACACAGCTGAAAGGTGAAGGTTCAAATAGGATTAAATTATTCATAGTATTAAAACAATCCAGAATTCAAGTTAAAAGATAAAATGCAATTAAAAAGTATTGTGGACATTGAACAACAGTGTTACCACATTTGTGTGAATTTAGGGGCAAACGCTTTTTTTTAAAACCCAAAAGTTATAGGTCCTCAAATTCTATGGTCAGCTTCTGCCTAGAGAGAACATATTGTTGATTTTAAGCTGACCATAAAATTGCAATAGAGGACCTAGAAAATGCCAAAAGAGAATATTTTTGATGAAAGTTGACCAAAGATTCTCATTAGAGGACCTAGAAATCTTTTTAGTGGCATATAGGGTTTCAGATGAGGCAGTGATAAATACAGCAATATGCAAATACTTAGAGTTGCCATCGAACTCTTGAGTCTTTCCCTATTTTGCAAAGGGAGAAACACATTGTTATTTTCTGAAATGTAAATACCACTCCATAAATCTTTCACTCCTAAATTTTTACCCTAATTGCGCTGCCTTCTTACTTTTTCAAATCCTATGACCAACTCTTCACCCCAGAATTATTCCTTCTATAAAGGATTTATCCCTTCTTTCCCCCCACGTTTCTACACCTGACCAGCTGTTTTGACCTCAGCCTTCTTTTTACTTCTTCCTTCTTTCTTTCTGTTTTCTTCCTCTGCTTTTCTGGATGAATGCCCTTTACTTGTTCATCCCGACCCTAGCCATTTCCCCTGACATTTTAAAACTAAGGATGGCTCGGGGTGGAAGGGGCAGGCCAGGAGGAGAGAGGGAACGCCAGAGAATAATTCTGAAACAAAGAGGTTGCATTCATATTAATGATGACCCATGATGGGACTTGTCCCTATCATGAAGGCAACCGTTCCACATTGTGGGAAATATTCAACACCTTCCCGCCTGCCGTTTGGTTACAACCATGCAACTTTGGGGGTTTGCAATTCCCAGAATCCCCCCGCCAACATGATCAGTAGCAATAATGGGTAGGTTGCACTACTGGGAAAGGCTTGCCAAAAGAGGCCCAAAAAGTAAGATTTTCAAACTTCCACTTGTAGTTCATTCATTTCTGGCAGTGAATTCAACAATCCGGAAAGTAATGACTGCCGATGCATATCATAGAATCAACACTAGAGGACCTAGAAAATGCCTGGAGAGACACCTCTAGCATTTCTGGGTCCTCCAGCATGACACACGATCAATTTCCAGCAGACACATACCATGGAATTATGCTAGAGGACCGAGAAAATGCATAACAAGTATACATTTCAAAATCCTCCAGTGCAGTGCTATGGTCAGCTTCTGGCAGACATATACCATAGAATCATGTTGGAGGACATAGACAATGCATAGAGAAAAAACACACACACATATATACCGTACCTATATATTGGTGTATATATATCTAGGTAAGAGGAAATGCAGTTAATAGTCTAGCAGATATAGTCTAGAAGTTGTACTGTATTTCGGTTGTATGAATTTCATACAATTGGGATTAGATTGTAGACAGAAGAATTCAGTACAAAAAACATCAACCTTAAGGAGATGAATAAAGATAGTCAGCCCTACATATCCACAGATTCAACCATTCATGGCTTGAAAATATTTTTAAAAATCCAAACGAAACACCTGGACATGGAAAGCACCTTAAATGTATAATTATGTATATTTTAATGTATATTCTTAATTTTATTGTAATTTTTAATCTCGATGGAATATATATATATGCCGCCCTGAGTCCCCTGATGAGTGAGAAGGGTGGGGTAGAAGTGATGTAATAAATAAATAAATAAATAAATAAATAAATTTGATTTTGCCATTTTATATAATGGGATCCACAGGGGTGGGGTGAAGGATCTCGAACCAAACCTCAGCAGATATAGATCAATGAGATCTACCTATGTGTTGATTTATCTTTCCATGATTAATTCCAGATTTATTTATTTCGTGTCAAAAGCATTGCATAACAAATACATTTTAAAAATGATGAAAAAAATAGAGGAAATCACAAAACAACTAAATAGTTTTAGACCAGATTGGTAGTAACCAATAGGATTCAGCCCAGTATTGATTGATTGATTCTGGGGAAATGGGGGACCTATTTCCCCAGAACCAGTGTAGCATAGTGTTTTGAGCACTGCACTAGGAAACGGGGAGACCAGGATTCGAATTCCTGCTCAGCCATGGAAACCCACTGGGTGATGTTAGGCAAGTCACACTCTCTCAGGCCCCATCTACACTGCCATGTAACCCAGTTTCTGAATGAACTGTAATATATGGCAGTATAGGCTCATATAATCCAGTTCAACGCAGTTCAACCTGCATGATGTGAATCTACACTGGCCATTATAATCTAGTTCAAACTGCATTATATGGCAGTGTAGATAGAGCAAAAGCCTCAGAGCATGCCACTGATAGCAAACAAATTTTTACGGCCTTTTGGCTAAGATCCAGTGAAGAAAACACTGGGATAGATTTGCTTAAGGGTCACCATAAGTCACAAATGACTCAGAAACACACAATATAGTTTTTTGGTATTGCTTTCCAAATTGCACCCAACTCATTTTGGAGAACCCAAGAGTTCTCTTGCTAACCTCCTTTTCTGTAGCCTGTACACAACCTCCATTCCTCATCTGAACCCCCCAGTTTTATCCCCCTCATGTCTCCAAGTGACACCCGCCTTTGCGCCAAATTCAGGGTTTATTGGGAAGATGTCTTTTGCAAATGTCCATGGTTTTGGGCATTTGAGGCAACAAGACAGGCTGTGCGTGCATCACTGCAGGTGGGTCAGGATCAGGCTGTCCCCCCTAAAATTGCAGGCGCAAGGGAGGCTGGGGGAAAAAAGGAGGAGCAACCCTTCCACCCCCCTTGTTGGTCCCTTTCCTCCCTCCCTCCATCGCCAACCCTTTCTCTACCCTGCCATCCTTTTTTTTTTTTGCAGCATTGCTAAGTCAGTTGCCTTGGCAACAGGAAAAAAAACCGGAGAAGAGAAAATTGCAATTTTTTCTTTGGAAAAAAAATCAAAAGCAAATCCCAAAACGGTCAGCAGAAAAACAAGACAACCTAGTCCTTTCCCCTCCTCTGGAGATGGGGAGAGAGGGGGCTGACGACATTGAGCTCCTCTCTACCTCCCATCCCTCAAAAATAGCATCTCTTCCCACCTCCTGCATTGGAGGAAATGCCTCCCCATATCCCACCCCTGGCTTTTCCCATCCCTGCAAATGATGCTGTCCAGGGATGCATCGTTTTCTGTTCCCTTTGATGGAGAATTATCCCTTCTGTTGGGGGGCTTTTTGCCCCCTCCATCCATCCAGCTAGGGAAGCCACAATTGTTCAAGCCCTCCTGGGATCGGGAGCCGGGGATGGGTAATTCTCTACCATGGTCATCCTTATTGGCCAGCATGAGATCAAATGTGGAATCGGGCAGGAAAAAGAGGGCATTATGGTTTGGGCTGTGTAGTTCCCCCGCCCGTCCCCAATCCGCGTTTTTGCCAAGGCAAGCAAGAACGCGTGCAAGTCATGAGGTCAGCTGAGGGATTGCTTCATTTCCAGAAAGAAGTGATGCATGCCCCTAGCCGTCCCCAGCCAAACACCTTCTCCGCTCTTCGAAACCATCAGCGACTGAGATGGGTTGCATGGACCATTGTTCTGGCCCCGTGACGCACCAGGGAGGCCACGTGGATAGCCAAAAATCCCAAAGGGGAAAAAAGCAGGAGTGTAGTTACGTCATCTTAACTGTGTGTCTTCAAGTCCTTTCTGACTTACAGCAACCTTATCCCAGGGTTTTCGTGACAAAATGTAGTTAGAAGGTGCTTGTTGTTCTTGCCTTCCTCTGAGGCTGAAACAGTATGGCATGCCAATGCTCATCCAGTGGGTTTCCATGGCTGAGCAGGGATCTGGACCCTGAGAAAATGCATAAGAATTCTGCTCCCTTCCCAGGGACATTTTCCTATATTTCCTAAATCTTTAGCTCCATAGTAATGTAAAACTTCCACAAAACCTTTAGGAATACAGTTTGTGCTTCCAAAGAAAAAGATGTACATAAAATGTTAGAGTGCAAGCAATGCAAAAATCAGAGTTAACCTCCAAGTGTCTCATTTTGGATGGGAAAGTCCTGATTCATTCTCTGCTGTCCCACTTTCTGATCCTTTTTAAAAATGTCCCACTTTTTCTCTCCTTTTCACTCTTTCACCTTTAATCCTCAGCTTACTTCAGTTCCCACAACTGAGTTCAGACTCGGAATTTATAGTCTAGTGAGCCCCCAGTCCTTTTTGATTGACAAGGCTAAAGGCCTGATAAAACTATACAGTAATCCCAGAATCCCATAACATGGAGCCACAACTATCAAATTACTGCATTCATTTTTCAGGTTTGATGTACGCTTTCTTCTAGGAATCTGAGAGGCAGAAGTCATATGGGATGCACTTATTTTGTGCCCCCCAACTAACCCCCCCCCCAAAAAAAACCTTTGCAAAATTGGTATTTTTTAAAAAAATCTCTTTCCAGGAGAAATTGACTTTTCAGGGGATTTCTAAGACAAGCATCTGACCCATTCTCATTTGGAAATCTGTAGGACTGAGCATCCCCAAAGGACCCTGCTCTTGATATGTACCCTCAGGACGCCCTTCCGCCCAACCTTATTCTCAAACCAGCAGCTTTTTAGAGGACATGAGTACGATATAAGCTGGTCCGACTCCAGATTAACGCAGCTCTGAGATCTGTCCAAAACCCCGGTGGTGTCCTAGAAGGCAAAGCTGAGATAAAAACGTACCATTCCCTGTATTATTGTTCTGGTTTCTCCCTCCCAGCGGGACATCTTTCCTTTCTTCTCCAGCCTCTGACTCACAGTTGTTATAAAGATGCATAATTGCTATAATAAAGTTGGCCAGCACATTATAGGGATTGGCCGATTGATTAATCGAATTAATCAGCTGATTCGCAGCCCAATCCAGTGGATTCAGTCCCCTTGTGGCTGACCGGGGCTTGCTCCGAAATGGTGGTGCGTAGGGTTGCCATCGGAATCTGCATAAATCTGCTTTTGGGATGGAAACAGTGAAGATGGCCGGGGGGAAAGACCCCTTTGTTCTTGGTCCTTACAAGACTTTAAAAAATTACTTTTGGCAGGGCTACAGCAGCCGCAACCACCTCCCCAATTGTCTGAGGGTGCGTCTACACTGTACAATTAATGCTATGGGAGTTGTAGTTTTATAAGGTGCTTTGCCAAACAATGCTGTTAACAGTACAACAACTCCCATAACACCATAGCATTGAGTCATGGCAGTTTAAGTTAAACTGCATTTATTCTATAGTATATATACACCCATGTTTTAAGTGACAGGCTATAATAAGCCATTGTTTTAGAAGAGGTGAATGGGAGAACCATGCAACATTTAGAGATGTGTCCTCTAGCACAATGCTGTGGTATGCTTCCGCTGGAAGTAATGTTAAATAGAGTTCCTTTTACCTGCAGTTTCACATACCAATGCCAAGCCCTGGAATGTAATCCCTCTGGATACAGATGTCATACAGTATAGATTTTTTAAAAATAATTTGATAGGGAGGAAGTGGGTCGTCTGATTCTTGTATAGACACTAAGTCAGATCAACCAATCACATTTTGTTGCTTGAGGCAACAATACAACATAGTGCCTCTTTCCCAGAAGTGCTCTGGGAATTAATCTTTTTTGCACTGCAATTCCCCACATAGCTCAAGTCAAGTTTTACTACTCCACTCACAAAACTTGGAAAATCCGTTCCATTCAGAGTTCTGGGAGTTGTAGTCCTAAAAGGACCTTACCCAATCTCTGCCCCCTAGAAGTTCTGGGAGATGTAGTCCAAGAAAGTTAAATACCAGCTCTAACAGCTCTAACAGCTCTGGGCGTTATAGTATAAAAAGGACTCTCCCAATCTCTGTCCTCCAAAGGATTCTGGTGGCTGTAGTCCAAAAAAGGAACTTCCCCACGCTTTGCTCCTCTATTGCATGTATAGAAGCTGACTGCACTGGAACTTATTTTGGCATAGCAGTGCAAAACTTCATGTTCTAGTAAGACAAGATAAAAAAATTCCTATCTCATTCTCCTTACTATATGTACCATTCCCAGTTACTATTCATGTTTTGAGAAATATACATCTGCTGAGAAATGTACATGGTTTTCTGCACAAAAACCATTGATAGCTGGGTAGGAAATACATTTTATTTTTTGCACAAGTAATGTGTTTTGTGCACAGGAAATATTTTTGTGTGCAAAAAAATGTTTTCTACTTTAAAAAGTAATGTTTCTACAGAGAACAAACAGAAACACCATGTTTTTTTTAGCAGACAGCATCGTGGGATTGGAGCCCCCAGTGCTGACTGAAAGGTTGCCATTATGAATCCCGGGGGGGGGGGGGGGTGAGCTCCTGTCTGTCAGCTCCAGCTTCTCATGCGGGGACATAAGAGAAGCCTCCCACAGGATGGTAAAACATCCAGTCATCCCCTGGGCAATGTCATTGCAGACGGCCAATTCTCCCACATCAGAAGCGGCATGCAGTTTCTCAGATTGCTCCTGACAACACACCAAAAAAATTACAGGATTTTTACATAAAAATAACATGCGGTTATTTTTGCACAATTTTTTTTGGTCAGAAACATCATCTGTTTTCTACATAGGAATACCATGGTTTTTCTCCACAGAAAACATGCTATTTCTGCGCAGATGGACACTTCCCAAATCAGTGAGACTTTGCTGGCAGCTACTCTATTCTTTGGAATAAGGCTTTCCAAGCTACCAGAAATCCCCTTTTCGGGCCAGGAAATGCATAAATGATTAATATTCTTTTTATCCTGACTTCAGTGGTGATGATGGGACATCTTCCAGCATACCTGAGCTCAGCAAATTCATAGGGCCTGCCTGAATGAGAACAGCACGATGCACACAGCTCAATCCTCCGTGAGAAAGGAAATGGCTACAGTCCTACAGGAAGCTGCTGCCCCCCAAAGTTATGCTGCCCAAAGTTTACCCTAGCTAAGAGTTCCATGTGATCTTTGGGCAGTATGTGGCTCCCAAACCCCACATTTGTGGCCCTTGATACCTCCTGGTAATGTTTTTTCTAGGAATCTTGAAGACCTCAAGTGCAACTGTGGTCAACTTCCGGCAGAATTTGACTATAAAGTTGCATTGGGGGAACTAGAGCATCCTCAGGAGGTTGCAGTATTGAAATCCATGAATAATCAAATCCACAAAACTTAAACCCACAAATATGGGTGGTTGACAGTAGTTTTCTGTACAAAAAACAAGTGTTTTTA
Source organism: Anolis carolinensis (assembly GCF_035594765.1). Lineage (NCBI taxonomy): Eukaryota > Metazoa > Chordata > Lepidosauria > Squamata > Anolidae > Anolis > Anolis carolinensis. The sequence goes on along the minus strand of NC_085846.1, from coordinate 4,210,493 downwards.
ATACAGTAAACAGTGTTTTATGTGCAGAGAATTTATTTATTTATTTATTTATTTATTACATGCATTTATACCCCGCCCTTCTCCCCGAGGGGACTCAGAGCGGCTAAACAGAATTCTGTTTGTTGTTCAAAAACACCTGTTTCCTGTAAAGAAAGAGATGTTGTCATATCTTCTTTGCAGAATTCATCCTCAACACCTTGAGATGTTTGAATATTGCTAAAGGATTGCATAAAATTTCCACTGGTCTTTTAATTTCTTGATGAGCCCCATGACTTTCAGGAAACTCATTTTTAAACTCGGAAAGGAATAATTATGAATATAATTTTCATCTCTTTTGAAGTCATTTCCCCATCCCACTCCAAGCAAATATTTCTCACTATTTTTAATTGTTTGGGAAAACAGAACCTCCATCTTCACGCTGGGAAATGTAGTTCACTGAAGCTGACCATGGAACTGCATAAGAGGACCCAGAAGTTCCTAAAGAAGTGTTCACCCTTGGAATCCTTAGATCCTCCACCATGGCTGGAGGAATCTGAACATACTGGAGACGTTAGGAATTCTTAGAGTAAGCATTTTTAAATCAAATCCATGAATAATCAAATTGACAAAGGCAAAAACCTCAAATGTGCAAGGACAACTGTAGAAAATGTTGAGCACACTCTGGCTGGACTATAATTCCCATGATTCTTCAGGAAGAAAATATCAGGGGATAATTAGAATTAAATAGGTGTCCAGCTGTCTTAGGGTGCAGCCATACTATAAAATTGATGCAGTTTGACTCCACTTTAACTTCTATGGTTCAGTGCTATAGAATCCTGGGAGCTGTAGTTTTTAGCCTTCTCTGCTAAAGCTGGGGCCTCACCAAACTACAACTGAGCCATGGCAGTTAAAATGGGATTAAAATCCTCAATTTGTGGTCCCAATAGTCCCAATTAATCCTTCTTCTACCCAGTTTTATGGCTGCTTTTAAAATTTTCCTGATTTTCCTACTTCCTCCCACTCTCCCCCCTTATCCAGTTGCTGCAAACTGTTAAATTGCAAAAGTAGATTGCACTTAATTAATTACACAAGCATGTCAGAATTTTACCCTTCCCTGTGGACCAGGCATGGGCAAACTTCAGCCCTCCAGTTGTTTTGGACTTCAACTCCCACAGTTTCTAACAGCCAGCCTGCTGTAGACTCAGACAAAAGAAAACCGCTGTAGCCTCTCCTGGCTTCTTTGTCCTTCCTCATTAACAACCTTTGCTATCTTGAACACGATTTGATGTTCCTTGGCCACAGACACCTGAGCCTTGTCTGCCAAAGAGTGATCATGCCTCCCCAAACTACAACTCTCAGGATGCCATAGCATTGAGCCACAGCAGTTAAAGTGAAGACAACCTGCATCAATTCCACAGTATAGATGCACCCTTTGTGGATAGCAGTGGTCTTGTGCATTTCCTGCCTAATGCTTCTTCTTCCAACTGCCAAAAGTTTGGGCCGTAAATTTGGGTCAGGGCCCTAAATTCTCCCATTGTGGCGTCCTTGGATTGCCCCTCTTGTTGGGGGCACAGAGGCTGGAGGGGCTGCATCCTTCCTTACAGGACATAAATGCCCGTTAACCTCTGGAACTGCATCAAGCAGGAATAGGAAAGAGAGAAAGGGAGTGCGTTCCATGACCCAAATCTGTCAAGTTGCTCCCAAAGCCAACCACACCTGGCAGAATGGGGAGAAGATGGCATTCAGGTCCCGGTTGTCACGGGGCATCCGTAACCATGCTTTCTCTCCGCTTTACTCTTTCTCTCTCTCACACGCTCCCTTCTTCCCTTCCTCTCTCTCTCATTGGACTCTTTATTTAGCAATGACTGCCCCTGGGGCGAGTTGCCAGCCCATGAAAAATCCTTCTGTCTTAATCTGTAAATGCCAGTTTCCCCATAACATAAGGGAGGGTGAGAGAGAAGTAGGGAGGGGGGGTGGGCAAAGAGAAAGAGGGAAGGAGGCAGAAATACACAGAGGAGAAAGAGAGAGGCAAGGTTTGCTCTGGATTTCACCAAGGGAAGTTCAGCCAGGCATAAATCCCTGTAATTGTTGCATTTTTAATTCCCCCCTTCTGTCTGCAGAAATTTGCACCCGCCTGGGATTTGTGGTCCACTCGCCTGGGATTTGTGGTCCACTTGCCCTCCATCAAGTTGGAATAGGGCATACTTTGGGACTCCCCCCCCCCCCCCTGTTTTTCTCCTTTCCGTTCCATTTGCAGCCTTCAGAGTCTTAACCTTCCAGGTCTTCTTGTGGCAGGTAGTTTTAGGGCTTAAAAGGGTGCATTTTGCATGAAGGAGAAAGAAAATAGTGTAAAGTGATGCTTTTCCTACGATCAGAAGAGAGCTCCTTGGAATTTGGGGAAAGCCTACTTGAAATCCTGCCCTCAGGACCTTACAGAAATTAATAGGGGGGGGGAGCTGTACCTCTTATAATCCCGCATGGATTGTGGAAGGTATAGCCCCCCACAACTTTTCCAACTTTTCTCCAAAGAGAGTCTAATGCTTCGATCATGGGACAGTGGAGACCAGGATTCAAATCCGTGCTTGGACATGAAACCCACTGGGTGAACTTAGGAGAGGGGGAGTTAAACTCTCTCAACTTCAGAGGAAGGCAATGGTGGCAAGCACTCTATGAACAAAAACCTTGCCATCCCCCCTCTAGGATAGGATTACTATAAGTCAGCATCGGAGTTGTAGTTTTACAAGGTCATTAGGCTTCTCTTCCAAAGAATCTGTTGCCTAATCATACTAAATCCCAGGATGTATCCTTGAATGTCAATTAAAAAGAACACCCAAGTGTGCATCTATACCAGGCATGGGCAAACTTTGGCCCTTCGGGTCTTTTGGACTTCAACTCCCAGTAGGCTGTTAGGAATTGGCATCGAATGTTTGGCTTTTATGTTGTGAGCCACCCTGAGTCCCCACAGGGAGATGAGGCGGGATAAAAATAAAGTTTTACTTACTTATTGGAGGGCCAGAGTTTTCCCATGCCTGATCTATACTGTAGAGTGAATGCAGTTTGACACCACTTGAACTGCCATGACTCAACTCTATAGAATCCAAGTTGTATAGTTTAACGAAGTCTTCAGCTTTCTTTGCCAAAGACTGCTGGGGCCTCACCAAACTGAGCCATGGCAGTTAAAATGATGTCAAACCACATAGATTCTATAGTGTGGATGCATCCCTCAAGACACAAATGAATGCAGTGTCCTTCATTCAGTTAGATTTTTAGCCCAGGAACAATAATTTACTTTGCAGGTCCCCTCCACTATTTGACATTTCTTCCTTTGTTTGTGTAAGTATTTATATCCCATCCTAAACAGTATCCATGACAGCCAGTGTGATGGAGTAGTTTAAGTGTTGGACTAGGATTGCAGGAGGCCAGGGTTCGAATCCCCACACGGTCAAGGAAACCCCCTAGATGCCCTTGAACAAGTCACATCCTCTCAGCCTTTAAGAAGGCAGTGATGGCTAACCTGCCCTGAAGGAATGTGGCTCAGGAAAAGGAAGCATGGCTTGAGTGTTGGACCATGGTTTGAATCCCAACTCAGCCATGGAAATTCTCCGAATGCCCTTGGACAAGTCACATCCTCTCAGTCTTTAAGAAGACAGTGATAGCTAACCTGCCCTGAAGGAATGTGGCAAAGAAGAGGCAGCATGGTGTAGAAGTTTGGGTGTTGGACCATGGTTTAAATCCCAACTTAGCCATGGAAACCCGCAGAGTGCCCTTGGTCAAGTCACACTTTTTCAGCCTCAGAAGTAGTCAACAGTGGCAAACCTCCCCAAAAGAAATCTGGCCAAGAAACACCATGATAGGGCCACCATAGCTTGGTCATGATTTGAAGGCACATAACAGCAGCAACAACAAAAACACCACTATGCCATCCCAACTCACTAAAATCAGTTTAACCTATTTAAATGATCTTCACCTGCACGGAATTATTTCTAGAACCAAAAAAGCCCATTAAACCCTTTGATAAGTTACAACCAGAGCATCCATACAAGATAAAGCAGTTTAAAGAGACTCACCTTAAGCTGGGCACGATTTGAATGCGATTTTCCTGCTTCTTGGTTGGACTGGATGGCCCACGAGGTCTCTTCCAACTCTATGATTCTATGAAGGATAAAACAACAGTTTTAACCAATTTCCATGATCTACATCAGTAAGAAATCATTTCAAGAGCGTGAAAGCACATCGAACTCTTTGACAACTTACAACTGGACCATTCAAACAAGACAAAGTGGTTTAAGGAGGGTTGTCGTAAAGTGGACACAATTGAAGGCAAATAACAACTTCGTCATATCATGCCAACTTGTCCAATCTCCATATTCTACATCAGGCATGGGCCAACTTGGGCCCTCCTTCCAGGTGTTTTGGACTCCAATTCCCACAATTCCTAACAGCCTCGGGCCCCTTTTTCCCCCCTCGGTCGCTTAAGGGCCTGAGGCTGTTAGGAATTGTGGGTGTTGGAGTCCAAAACACCTGGAGGGAAGGCCCAATTTGGCCCATGCCTTTTCTACATCATTAAGGAATCATTTCAAGAGCGAGAAAGCACAGGATACCCTTTGATATAACTTACAACCAAAACCTCCAAACAAAACAAAGTAGTTTAAGGAGGGTTGTCATAAAGTGGACATAATTTGAAGGCAGGCAACATTAGCGGCATACCATTTCAATTTAGCCCAATAGTTTTAACAAATTTACATGATCTACCTCAAGAAGAAATAATTTCATGAGCCAGAAAGCATATTGGACCCTTTGATAAGCAAGATAAAGTCATTTTAAAGCAATTTAAATTCAGGCCCAGATTCAACGAAATTCCCATCCACACTGTCACTGTAATGCAGATTGAATTAGATTATATGATCAACATATAACGCTATGTAACAAAATTGAAAAGAAAATTCTGTTCCTGGTTTGAAAGTGTAATAATTTCCTGTTTAATTGTGCGGTCCTTACTTTACAAGGAGTTGTTCTACTCCAGAAACTTGGTTTCTGTAGCTGCCATCTTTAACCTTTCAATGTGCCATTTTGTGCAGAACCAATTAGGAACTGACATTTATAACCCAGGAACAATAATCGTATTACATATTGTAATCCGGTTAAGTGTGTATTATAATGGCTATGTAGATGGGGCCTACACTTAATAATAATAATACAATAGAGTCTCACTTATCCAAGCTAAACGGGCCAGCAGAACCTTGGATAAGCAAATATCTTGGATTTTTTTTTTCGTGTCAGGAGCAACCGGAGTTGCTTCTGGAGTGAGAGAATTGGCCGTCTGCAAGGACGTTACCCAGGGCACATTGCCCGGATGTTTTGATGTTTTACCATCCTTGTGGGAGGCTTCTCTCATGTCCCCGCATGGAGCTGGAGCTGATAGAGGGGGCTCATCCGCGCTCTCCCCGGGTGGGATTCGAACCTGGCAGCTTTCAGGTCAGCAACCCAACCTTCAAGTCACAAGGCTTTTATCCCCTTGGCCATCGGAGGCTCCAATATCTTGGATAATAAGGAGGGATTAAGGGAAAGCCTATTAAACATCAAATTAGGTTATGATTTTACAAATTAAGCACCAAAACATCATGTTATACAACAAATTTGACACTCCAACACTCGCTTATCCAACGTTCTGGATTATCCAATGCATTTTTGTAGTGAATGTTTTCAATACATCGTGACATTTTGGTGCTAAATTCATAAATACAGTAATTACTCCATACCATTACTGCATATTGAACTACTTTTTCTGTCAAATTTGTTGTATAACATGATGTTTTGATGCTTAATTTGTAAAATCATAACCTAATTTGATGTTTAATAGGCTTTTCCTTAATCCCTCCTTATTATCCAAAATATTCGCTTATCCAACGTTCTGCCGGCCCGTTTATGTTGGGTAAGTGAGACTCTACTGTATTTACGAATTTAGCACCAAAATATCACGATATATTGAAAACATTGACTACAAAAATGCCTTGGATAATCTAGAACCTTGGATAAGCGAGTCTTGGATAAGTGAGACGCTACTGTAATAATAATAATAATAATAATAATAATAAAACTTTATTTATACCCCGTCACCATCTCCCCGGGGGGACTCGGGGCAGCTCACATGGGGCAAGGCCCAAACAATACAATTGAGCAAAAAGCCACAGAATGAATACAATTCAATATACACAAGATAAAACAGTAATACAATAAAAACAAGAGTTTTCAACGATTAAAATATCATTCAACCAGGTACACTTACCTTAGGATGTAGTTCAGGCATGGGCAAACGTCGGCCATTCCAGAGAGAGATTTCCCAAACTCTGACTGAGGCTTTCTGAGCTCTGAGGGGAACTTTTCGGAGGGAATATTTCCCAAATTGAGGTGAGGCTTTCTAAGGGCCCTTCCACACAGAACAGCAAGGCAGAATAACCCACAAAATCTGCTTTGAGCTGGGTTATCTGAGTCCACACTGCCATATATTCCAGTTCAAAGCAAATAATGTGGGATTTTATTCAGCTGTGTGGAAGAGGCCTAAGACATGAGGGTAGACTTTCCATACTCTGAGGAGATTTTCTAAACCCTGAGGGAAGGAAAACTTCCCAATCTCTGAGGAGAAACTATCTCAACTGAAAAGGCAGTCTTTCTAAGGCCCATAAAACCCCACATGATCTGCTTTGAACTGGATTATATGACAGTGTAGACAAGGATTATATGACAGTGTACATGACAAGTCAGATAATCCACAATATCTGCTTTGAACTTGGTTACCGTATATACTCGAGTATCAACCAACCCGAATATAAGCTGAGACGCCTAATTTTACCACAAGAAAACTGGGAAAACATTGACTCCAGTATAAGCCGAGGGTGGTAAATTTCAGGAATAAAAATAGAAACCAATAAAATTACATTAATCGAGGCATCGGTAGGTTAAATGTTTTTGAATATTTACATACTTTAAGATAAGACTGTCCAACTCTGATTAAATCATTATTCTCATCTTCTTCCATGTAAATGCCCTTATGTATCCTTTTAATAATAATAGAATAAAATGATAAATGTAATAATATCAGAGTGAAATAATAAATATATTAATAATAATAATAATAATAATAATAATAAAACTCTAATTTAAAATAAGACTGTCCAACTCTGATTAAATCATTATTCTCATCTTCTTCAATGTAAATGCCCTTATGTATCCTTTTAATAATAATAGAGTAAAATCATAAATGTAATAACAATAATATCAGAGTGAAATAATAAATGTATTAATAATAATAATAATAGAGTAAAATAAATGTAATACTAACAATAATAATAGAGTAAAATAATAAATGTAATAATACCAATAAAAATAGAGAAATATAATAAATGTACCATATATACTTGAGTAAAATAAATGTAATACTAACAATAATAATAGAGTGAAATAATAAATGTAATAATACCAATAAAAATAGAGAAATATAATAAATGTACCATATATACTTGAGTAAAATAAATGTAATACTAACAATAATAATAGAGTGAAATAATAAATGTAATAATACCAATAAAAATAGAGAAATATAATAAATGTACCATATATACTTGAGTAAAATAAATGTAATACTAACAATAATAATAGAGTGAAATAATAAATGTAATAATACCAATAAAAATAGAGAAATATAATAAATGTACCATATATGCTTGAGTGTAAGCCAGCCAGGACCCTCACTCGAGTATAAGCCGAGAGGGGCTTTTTTCAGTCCTAAAAAAGGGCTGAAAAACTAGGCTTATACTCGAGTACATACAGTATATGAGACCCTTTCCCACACAGCTGAATCAAATCCTACAATATCTGCTTTGGGCCTGGGCTATGGCGCTGGCAGGAGAGCAAGCCAGCTGCAACCAGCTGCAATGAATCACTCTGACCAGGAGGTCATGAGTTCGAGGCCTGCTCGGAGCCTATATTTGTCTTGTCTTTGTTCTATGTTAAAAGGCATTGAATGTTTGCCTATATGTGTAATGTGATCCACCCTGAGTCCCCTTTGGGGTGAGAAGGGCGGAATATAAATGCTGTAAATAAATAATAAATAATATATGGCAGTGTAGACTCGGATAGCCTAGGGCCCTTCCACACAGCCATATAACCCAAAGAATCCAGGGAGAAAATCCCATGATACCGGTTTTGAACTGGGTTAGCAGAGTCCACACTGCTCCACATATACTTCAGTTCAAATCAGATCATGTGGGATTTTATTCAGCTGTGTGGAAAAGGGCCTCAGATAACCTAGTTCAAAGCAGATCTTGTGGGTTATCTGCCTTGTCATATACACTGTCATATAATCCCTGTCTACACTGTCATATAATCCAGTTCAAAGCAGATAATGTGGGGTTTTATGGGCCTTAGAAAGACTGCCTTTTTAGTTGAGATAGTTTCTCCTCAGAGATTGGGAAGTTTTCCTTCCCTCAGGGTTTAGAAAATCTCCTCAGAGTGGAAAGTCTCCCCTCATGTCTTGGGCCTCGTCCACACAGCTGAATAAAATCCCACATTATTTGCTTTGAACTGGAATATATGGCAGTGTGGACTCAGATAACCCAGCTCAAAGCAGATTTTGTGGGTTATTCTGCCTTGCTATTCTGTGTGGAAGGGCCCTTAGAAAGCCTCTCCTCAATTTGGGAAATATTCCCTCCGAAAAGTTCCCCTCAGAGCTCAGAAAGCCTCAGTCAGAGTTTGGGAAATCTCTCTCTGGAATGGCCGACGTTTGCCCAGGCCTGAACTACATCCTAAGGTAAGTGTACCTGGTTGACTGATATTTTAATAGTTGTAAACTCGTGTTTTTATTGTATTACTGTTTTATCTTTTGTATATTGAATTGTATTCATTCTGTGGCTTTTTTGGTCAATTGTATTGTTCAGGCCTTGTTTGGCACAATATCTGCTTTGAACCTACCGTGTTTCCCCGAAAATAAGACAGTGTCTTATATTAATTTTGCTCCCAAAGATGCTCTAGGTCTTATTTTCAGGGGATGTCTTATTTTTCCATGAAGAAGAATTCACATTCACAAACTGTATGAGCATATTAAACTGAATCCCACTAGCATGTTAAATATTTTTCTTTTACCAAATATTAAATACGGTGTTCTTGTAACAAAAAAAATGAACATTTATTATATACAGTAGAGTCTCACTTATCCAACATAAACGGGCTGGCAGAACGTTGGATAAGTGAATATGTTGGATAATAAGGAGAGGTTCAGGAAAAGCCTATTAAACATCAAATTAGGTTATTATTATACAAATTAAGCACCAAAACATCATGTTATACAACAAATTTGACAGAAAAAGTAGTTCAATACACAGTAATGTTATGTTGTAATTACTGTATTTACGAATTTAGCACCAAAATATCACGATATATTGAAAACATTGACGATAAAAATGCGTTGGATCATCCAGAATGTTGGATAAGTGAGACTCTACTGTACTGTACAGTAGTTGTCATCACAAACCAACGTAACCAGACAAACTCTGAATCCTATCAAGAATTTCATGTACAGCTGGTACGTACATTTACTGATCCTGCATGCTCTGGTGTTCTGTTTGGCAGGCATGCTTCCAAACGAAAACTTTCCTAGGTCTTACTTTCAGGGGAGGCCTTATATTTAGCAATTGAGCAAAACTTCTACTAGGTCTTATTTTTCGGGGATGTCTTATTATCAGGGAAACAGGGTAGTTCAAAGCAGATATTGTGGATTATCTGCCTTGCTATTCTGGGTCATATGGCTGTGTGGAAGGGCTCTTAGATAATCCAATTCAAATCAGATAATGTGGATTTTCTGTTTTGATAACCTGGATTATCTGGCAGTGTAGAAGGGATTTAATTCCCTGAGGGAAGTACAGTAGAGTCTCACTTATCCAACATAAACGGGCCGGCAGAACGTTGGATAAGCGAATATGTTGGATAATAAGATTAAGAAAACGCCTATTAAACATCAAAATAGGTTATGATTTTACAAATTAAACACCAAAACATCATGTTATACAACAAATTTGACCCAAAAAGTAGTTCATTACACATTAATGCTATGTAGTAATTACTGTATTTACAAATTTAGCACCAAAATATCACAAGGCATTGAAAACATTGACTACAAAAATGCGTTGGGTAATCCAGAACGTAGGATAAGTGAGTGTTGGATAAGTGAAACTCTACTGTATTTCCAAACCCTGAAGTGTCTAAGGAGAGGCTTTCCAAATTGAGGAAAGTCTTTCTAAGGGCCCTTCCACACAGCCTAAAATCCCAGCATATTAAGGCAGAAAATCCCACAGTATCTGCTTTGAACTTGGTTATCTGAGTCCACACTGCTATATATTCCGGTTCAAAGCAGATAATGTGGGATTTTATTCAGCTGTGTGGAAGGGGCCTAAGTCCTGAGGAGAAACGTCCTAAGACTTGAGGGGAGGCTTTCCACCGCTTTCATTCCCAAACCAAAGGGAATTTTCCCACTATCGAAGGGCCCGTCCACACAGCCATATAACCCAGAATATCAAGGCAGATAATATATATATTTGAGTATAAGCCGACCCGACTATAAGCCGAGGCACCTAATTTTACCACAAAAAACTGGGAAAACATTGACTCCAGTATAAGCTGAGATAATAGTAAAATTACATTTTTAAATATTTACATAAAACTGTAATTTAAGATGACACTGTCCAACTTTGATTAAATATTATTCTCAACTTCTTCAATGTAAATGTGCTTATGTATCCTTTTAATAATAATAAAATAATAATAATGGGATCTGCACGCATCATCGAAAATACATCACACAGTCCTAGACACTTGGGAAGTGTTCGACTTGTGATTTTGTGATATGAAATCCAGCATATCTATCTTGTTTGCTGTGTCATAATAAAATAATAATAATAATAATAATAATAGTAGAGTAAAATAATAAATGTAACAACAACAACAACAACAACAATAATAATAAATAGAGTAAAATAATAAATGTAATACAGTAGAGTCTCACTTATCCAACATTGGAACGTTGGGTAAGCGAATATGTTGGATAATAAGGAGGGGTTAAGGGAAAGCCTATCAACATCAAATTAGGTTATGATTTTACAAATTAAGCACCAAAACATCATGTTATACAACAAATTTGACAGAAAAGGTAGTTCAATACGCAGTAATGTTATGTAGTAATTACTGTATTTACGAATTTAGCACCAAAACATCACAATGTATTGTAAATATTGACTACAAAAACATTGACTACTAAAAGGCAGACTGTGTTGGATAATCCAGAACGTTGGATAAGCGCATGTTGGATATGAGAGACTTTACTGTAATAGAGTAAATGAATAAATGTATTAACAATAATAAATAAGAGTAAAATAATAAACGCAATAACAATAATATCAGAACGAAATAATAAATGTAATAATTATATTCTTTTGCTTAAGCGGCCAAGGGGCAAAAGGAAGGGGCTGTTAGGAATGGTGGGAGTTGGAGTTCAAAACACTTGGAGGGCCAGGGTTTGCCCATGATCCAGATAATCTGGATTTTATGGCCATGTAGACTCATATTATCCCGGACGAGCCCCCATAAGAAAACAATATGGCCATGTAGACTCATTATCCCGGACAAACCCCCATAAGAAGGCAACGAGGAGGTGACCCAGTTCCAACTAGATAATGTGGATTATGTTCTTTGATAATCTGGTTTATATGGCAGTGTAGATGAGGACTGAACTAAACTGAGGAGGGACATCCCAGAGATTCCTAAACCCTAAAGGGAGATCTACCCTGTTTCCTTTTAGAAGATTAATCAACGGACACTTCTGCTTTATATGTTGCCAAAGCTTTCATGACTGGAATCACTGGTTTGCTGTGAGTTTTCCGGACTGTATGGCTATGTTCCAGAAGCATTCCCTCCTGATGTTTCATCCACATCTATGGCAGGCATCCTCAGAGGTTGTGTGAAGTCTGTTGGAAACTAGGCAAGTGGGGTTTATATGTCTGTGGAAGGTCCAGGGTGGGAGAAAGAACTCTTCTCTGTTGGAGGCAAGGGTGAATGTTGCAATTGGCCAGCTTGATTAGCACTGAATGGCCTTGCAGCTTCAAAGCTTGGCTGCTTCCTGCCTGGGGGAATCCTTTGTTGGATTGCCTCCAACAGACAAGACATTCCACAGATATATAAACCCCACTTGCCTAGTTTCCAACAGACCTCACAATTTCTGAGGATGCCTGCATAGATGTGGGTGAAACCTCAGGAGGGAATTCTTCTGGAATATGGCCTTACAGTCCGGAAAACTCACACAACCAACTACTGCATTAGTCTTGGCCATTTGGGGGGCCAATCCCTACAATCCCAATAAGTTCCCAGTTAAATAGCCGGCCTTAAATGGCCCAGGAGCCCAGCTAGCAAAAAAGTTGGCCCCGTTTTTCTCCCTTCCTTCTCCCTCCTGGGAATTTCAAACCCCAAACCTTGAAAATGGGGCACAAAACGTTGGGGTCTCTCCCCCCCCTCCATTTCTAACCTTCCTTCCCCATCTCGGTTTATCCCTCTCTAACCAATCTTTTAATTTCACAGCTTTCCGGTATTATCTCATATTTCTGTGCTTTGTTTTGTTTTTGTTTTGTTTTTTTTGCGGTGGGGGAAAAACAAAACCAAAAGCCATGCCTACATACATGCAAACATGATGCACACAAGGCCGACCCCAGGAAGGAAAAAAAAAAAAGCTTTAAAAACCTGTTTGTATTTTGCTAAACAGAAAAAAAAGAAATATTGCTTTTTCCCCTTTTTGATGAACCGAAAAACGATCTCTTTTTTTCTTGATCTTTCTCTCTCTTTTTTCCCCCTGTCCCATTTTTCTTTTTTCTTCTTTTTTCTTGCTCTTAGGTCCGCTCACGAAAAAGCGTGAGGAGGCATCAACTAACAATCCCACTCCAGACGAAGGTATTTTTCCTGCATGTTTCACATTTTGCTTTTTTTAAAACAAAAAAAGAACAAAAAAATTATTATCCTTTTTTTTGGTTTTTAACTTCTTCTTTTTTTGTATAAAAACCAGAACAAATAATAATCTATCTATATATCTATATCTATCTATATATATATTTAACACATTTTGGAACAAAAACCCCTTCCTCCCCTTTTTTTCCTTTTTTTGATCTTCTCTTTGAGCAAAACGCACCCCCTTTCTTGCTTTCCGAAAACATCCGAAAACTTTGCCAGTGATTCTGTTCCTCCTTTCTTTACCTTTTCCTCTTATTTTTTTCTTTGTCGTTTTTTGGAAAGGGAAGAAAATGCCCTGTAATCCATTTAGGGTAATAGAAGGGTGGTTTAGAAGAGTTTTTTAATATATATGTATATATTGTTGTAAAGAGAAATGATTTATTTGGGGTTGTGGGGTCTCTTGTGTATGATGACAAAGGGATATTTTGCAAAATCAATGCGATCTTTGCCTGTTTTCCTTGAATCTTCTTATTCACTAATTCTGTATTGGATTTTAAAATGAATTTTGTGGTGAATGGGCAATGGGGGGTATTGCGTCATTGTGTCATTATTTCTTATTTAATTGTTATATTGTGGGGTTTTTTTAACTAGCAAAAGCAAAGTCTGTTTTTAGATGCAATTAACATATTTACAATTGACGTGCTAAGAATGGCTGAAAGAGTTTCACAAAATGAGGATTTCTCTTATCTGGTACAGGTTGTACATCCAATATCTGTGTTGTCGAAGGCTTTCATGGTCGGAATCCCTGGGTTGCTGTGAGTTTTCCGGGCTGCATGGCCATGTTCCAGAAGCATTCCCTCCTGACGTTTCGCCCACATCTATGGCAGGCATCCTCAAAAGTTGTGAGGTCTGTTGAAACTAGGCAAGTGGGATTTATATATCTGTGGAATAATGTCCAGGGTGGGAGAAAGAACTCTTGTCTGTTTAAGGCAAGTGTGAATGTTGCAACAGGCCAGCTTGATTACAGCTTCAACACCTGGCTGCTTCCTGCCTGAGGCAATCCTTTGTTGGAACGTGTTCGCTGGCCCTGATTTTTTCTTGTCTGGAATTTCCTGTTTTCTGAGTGTTGTTCTTTATTTACTGTCCTGATTCTGGTGTTTTTAAATACTGGGAGCCAGATTTTGTCCATTTTCATGGTTTCCTCCTTTCTGCTGAAATTATCCACATGCTTGTGGATTACAGCGGCTTCTCTGCGTAGTCTAACATAGTGGTTGCTAGAGTGGTCCAACATTTCTGTGTTCTCAAATAATATGCTGTGTCCAGGTTGGTTCATCAAGTGCTCTGCTATGGCTGATTTCTGTAATCAAGCTGGCCTGTTGCAACATTCACACTTGCCTCAAACAGACAAGAGTTCTTTCTCCCACCCTGGACATTATTCCACAGATATATAAACCTCACTTGCCTAGTTTCCCACAGACCAACAAACCTCACAACCTCTGAGGATGCCTACCATAGATGTGGGCAAAACATCAGGAGAGAATGCTTCTGGAACATGCCCATACAGCCTGGAAAACTCACAGCAACCCAACATATTTACAATTGACGTACTAAGAATGGCTGAAAGCGTTTTACAAAATGAGGATCTCTCTTACCTAGTACAGGTTAAACATCCATAACTGGATATCCGAAATATTCCAAAACGTGAAATTATGCATATTATTATGTTTATGCTAATTTATACCTCGCTCTGAGGAGACTTGAGTGGCTGAGATGGTGACACCTTTGCTTTTGGATGATTCAATATGTTCAAAATTGTTTTATGTGCAAAACAATTTAAAATATTGTTTATACAATTACGGTACCACCAAGTGTATATGCAGCATCCGTGAATTTTGTGTTTAAACTTGGGTCCCATCTCCATGATGTCCCATTATGTACTGTATATGCAAATTCTATAAAATCTGGGAGAGAGGAAATCAAAGACATTTCTAGTCTCAAGCATTTTGGATATGGGATAATCAACCCTTGATGCTTGGGAAAGTTACTTGGAGAGACTCCAACATCCAGAATCCCTCAGACACCATTGTAGGGCTTGCAGTAAAAAAAAAAGTTGCTTGTGTGGATCAGGGGATGCTGAGATTTATAATAATAATAATAATTTATTTTTGTATTCCGCCACCATCTCCCTGAAGAGACTTGGGGCGGCCAACATGGGGCTAAGTCCAGGAAAGACAAAGTACAATATAAACAAGTTAAAATATAAAACAAGACAACAAAATAATAAGCAGTATAAAATCAAAAACAAATTCAAGCACAGATTATACATAAATACATAATATATTAAATACATTTATAGTCCAGGAAGGTAACTTCTCCAAGCTCTGCTTTGAAGACCATTTGCTGTTAAGGTTTTCAAAGTGAGGAAACCAAAACTCTTTTGAACCCCTTTTGATTGGGAAATTGTTCTGTTTTTTTGCAACAGCAGGGAAATTTAAATATACCCATTGCACCGGTGAGATTTACATAAGTGTTGACTCACGACTCAGTATAATTCCTCTGGCTTTTCTAACCTCTAGGGCATCATGGCAAATCAGCCAGGTGTTAAGAACTACAGCTTCCATCATCCCCAGACACTGTCTCAGCTGTCCGTAGGCAATGGGTTTTGTAGTCCAGGACACATGGAGAGCATCACCTACTCACTAATACCTTTGATTGCAGCTTGGCTTTTATTTGTGATGCATTATGGGATGTGTAGTTCTGACAGCAAGTGTTGAAAGATGAAGGTCAGTAGGGACTGAGTTTGAAAAGGCATCCTAGTGGATGCAATACAGCTGCCTTTGTGTAAAATGGAGCGGAGAAAAATATGCTAATACCAAGAGTTTCCTAAGTGGCACCTGCATGGCTTAGGAACATGGGCTATATAGTCCGCAAGACATCTGGAGGGTCTGCAAGAGGTTTATTGCCAGGTATCCCTAAGGGCCAGGGAATAGGCAGTTGAACATCCACTGGAAGGACTGGCCTTTGAAATAGGTAGTTTCAATTACAAATCCCAGAATCCCCTGGATGGTTTTAATAGAGGAAACCGCCATTTTTCTTTCCAGTTGAAAAAATACAGAACACATTTATTCGTGTACCCTGGCAGTAGGATTCCTATGGCCCTCCTGGTGCACTTGGATTGCAACTCCCAGCATTCTCTACCACTGCTTCTCCTGCCAGGTGCTACTAGGGATTAGAGTCCAAGGTTATCAGAAGAGTTCCAGGGTTCTCATCCTCAGTTTTTTAAAAATAGGTTGCTTTTTCCAATTGTGTTTGATGTCAATGTCCATCGTTCCCTAAAACATATTGACTGGGGAGAGACGCTGTGGTTAAACCCAGTATAGTCTATTCTAATAATCGCAGCTTGCTCTTACCTGTTAAAGAGTGTTTTTTTCTCCACTGATAAATGTAAGAATAGAATTTTCCGAACTTCTCTAATCATTCATTTCTGATTCATCTTTAACGTTAGATTCAGAGCTTAGAAAAGTTACCTTTTTGGGGTCACAATTCTTCAACAAAGTAATTTTTCCAAGCTTTGATTGCTATCTGTCTGTCTATGTATATTATCTGTTGCTACCAGAGTAACGTTTCCAAGCTCTGGGTGCAAGAGGTTATATATGTATGTTTGGATGTGCCCGATTGTATGAGCATAAATCTTTTGCAAGCAGAGTAACTTTTCCAAGTTCTGGTTTATATATAATCTCTGACAACCAAGACTTGGAAAAGTTACTTTATTGGAGAGTCCTGATCTATTTGTTTCAGGATTATCTATTTATTCCATGTCTATCTATAGGAAAGTGCTGTGCTGTGGGTAATTTGATTTGTCACAAAGGCTAAAAATTGAAAGAAAATATTAGAGTGACTTTCTCTAAAAGCAACCCTGGTTTCAAAAGATCGTGGAATCCAGTTTTGGAAGAGAAAAAAATAGGCGGGGTTCCTTCTTTATTTTTGAAATATTGTATGGGCTGCATTAATTTCACACTCAGAAATGAACAGATGAAGCAATTTAAGAAATCACATTATTTAAACAGCAAGTCGGTGCTGGAGATAAAGCAAAATGTCATTTCACACAATAAATTTTGCCAGCATCGGCTCCCCATTCTAAGAGTGCTTTTTCAAGGATGCTAATGAAACAGGAATTGCGTTCTGCTTTTTTAATGGTGAATTAATATTTGCTAGCCGTTTATTACTAAATGTCTAAAGAATGGTGTTTTCAATAGGGAGACATATTGAGCCAATTTAAGTTGCGGTTGTGAAAAAGTGGAGTGCAAATAAAGGTAATAGCAAGAGTGCAGCGATGATGACAACGACGACGATACTAATCCTAACATTTGATTATAGGGGAAATTTGAATGTAAATAGGGAATCTCCTGGAATACTGTGTCCAATTTTGGGCACCACAGTTGAAGGGAGATGTTGACAAGCTGGAAAGCGTCCAGAGGAGGGCGACTAAAATGATTAAGGGTCTGGAGAACAAGCCCTATGAGGAGCGGCTTAAAGAGCTGGGCATGTTTAGCCTGCAGAAGAGAAGGCTGAGAGGAGACATGATAGCCATGTACAAATACGTGAAGGGAAGCCATAGGGAGGAGGGAGCAAGCTTGTTTTCTGCTGCCCTGCAGACTAGGACACGGAACAATGGCTTCAAACTACAGGAAAGGAGATTCCACCTGAACATCAGGAAGAACTTCCTCACTGTGAGAGCTGTTCGACAGTGGAACTCTCTCCCCCGGGCTGTGGTGGAGGCTCCTTCCTTGGAGGCTTTTAAGCAGAGGCTGGATGGCCATCTGTCGGGGGTGCTTTGAATGCGATTTCCTGCTTCTTAGCAGGGGGTTGGACTGGATGGCCCATGTGGTCTCTTCCAACTCTACTATTCTATGATTCTATGATCTTATTTATTTATCTGTCGTGTCAGAAGCAAATTGAGGATACAGTAATAATGTATTTTAAAACACAAAGTTAAAAACTTGGCATTATACTAGATTTCCTTTGACTAGAAACTGGCCACGGAGTGTCTCTGGTGTCACTGTGAGAAGGTCCTCCATTGTGCATGTGGCGGGGCTCATTGTAGTAAGTGACCTGTGGTCTGCTCCTCTCCACATTCGCATGTCTTTGACTCCACTTTATAGCCCCATTTCCTAAGATTGGCTCTGCATCTTGAGGTGCCAGAGCACAGTGTGTTCAGCGCCTTCCAAGTTGCCCAGTCTTCTGTGTGCCCAGGAGGGAGTTTCTCATCTGGTATCAGCATAGATTGAGGTTCCGGGTTTTAACCTGCCACTTTTGGACTCTCGCTTGCTGAAGTGTTTCTACGAGTATCTTAGGAAGCTGTTTCTTGATTTAATGCATTGGCATGCTGGCTGATATCCAACAGAGGATGGGCCCGAGATGTCAATACCTTGGTCCTTTCATTACAGGCTGATGCTTCCTGACAGATGTCAGGTGGTTCAATACCCGCTAAACAGTATAATTTCTCCAGTGGTGTAGGTCATAGACATCCTGTGATAATGCAGTATGTCTCACTAAGGGCTAGATCCACTATTTTAACATGGTGAAATGTATTCCACACTAGGCATGCATACTCTGCAGCAGAGTAGCAAGAGGAAGGGCAGATGTCTTCACTGTATCAGGTTGTGATCCCCAGGTTGTGCCAGTCATATTGTGTATAGTATTGGGTTGTTGTATGTTTTCCGGGCTGTATGGCCATGTTCTAGAAGTATTCTCTCCTGACGTTTCGCCCACATCTATGGCAGGCATCCTCAGAGGTTATGAGGTATGGTATTATTTCTAGCACCCACTTTTTGCTTGATATTCAAGCAGTGATTCTTGTAAGTCAGAGCACGGTCCAGGGTAACTCTCAGGTATTTGGATGTTCTGCAATGCTCCAATGTAATTCCTTCCCAGGTGATCCTCAGGGCTCAAGATGCTTGTCTGTTCTTAAGGTGAAAAGCACAGGTCTGCATTTTAGATGCATTAGGAATCAGCTGGTTTTCCCTGTAATGGGCAGTAAGAGCACCTAAAGCTTTAGAGAGCTGCTGTTCAACAATTTCAAAGGGAATCTCCCAAAAATGACTAAATAATACACGCATATCTATGTATTATTATTACTATTACTATAACTATGATGAATTTAATGCAATCAGGGCTGATCACAGTGACTTTTGGGACTGCAGTTCCCAACATTCCCATCAAGTGCTTATTGGCTAGGGGATGCTGGGAGTTTTTATCACCCCAAAAGTAACCATGGGTTCCTTGTTAATGATTTGCACCAGTGTCATCTCCCTTACAAAAGCAGGATATTTTTGTGCCTGATGCGAGAATCCATATTCGACGGAAGGTTTCGCAAGCCAAGTGGCACTTCTGGTGCTGTTGTGCCTTCCACGTTTCTACAATCATACGATGTTGCTGTTCACTAAGGCACAATTGTCACGTAAATGCAAAGTCACAGTTCCATCTCTTGGATGTAAAACAGCGAAATTGGATTTAAAAAAAAAGATTTCTGGGCTGATGATTTTATGCCAGCAGAAATCGAAAATGCCACTCCTTTCAACATTTCCAACCCCCAGTAAAAAATATATGAAAGCAGTGGGAAGCTTGTTGTCATTGTGAGAAAAACGGCAGACACACACACACACTTCCCACTCAGGCTTATGTTTCCAGGCTCCCTCGTTGAGGACAGTCAAGCCAGAAAGTTACATACTTTTGTGGTGGGGGCTGCAATCCTCAGCATCACCAGGCGGGGGCGGCAGGGAGAAAATCCCTGCAAGAACAAATGTGGGGCATTTCTACATCGGACTGTAGTAGAATGAATGTGGTTTAATAATAATAATAACAACAACAACACTTTATTTATATTCCGCCCTTCTCCCCAAGGGGACTCAGAGCGGATTACAACATATACACAGGCACAGG
Source organism: Anolis carolinensis (assembly GCF_035594765.1). Lineage (NCBI taxonomy): Eukaryota > Metazoa > Chordata > Lepidosauria > Squamata > Anolidae > Anolis > Anolis carolinensis. Next base: position 4,190,591 of record NC_085846.1, on the reverse strand, counting down.
CAAACATTCAGTGCCTAGTTGCAATGACATACAGTGAAACACAAATACACAGACAAAGGAAAAGGTTTCTCCTTTCATTTCTGGCTCTGGAGGCAGTGCTCATCTCTGGCTCTTGGGGAGATGCTCTTCTCTGTTTCTAAGCTGAGGAGCCTGCATTGTCCATAGACACTTCTTGATTGTGTGGCCGGCAAGGCTCCTTGGAGCATCTTTTTTGCCTTTTCCTGCTGAAGCGGTATCTATTTACTCAAATTTGCATGTTTTGAAACAGCTAGGTTGGCAGGAGCTGGGGCTAACAGCGGGAGCTCACCCTGTCCCATGGATTCGAACTGCCAACCTTCAGGTCAGCAGTTCGGCAACACAAGGGTTTAACCCATTGCGCCACTGTGGCCCCTCTTTTTGGCACCTCTTTTATTGCCATGACTCAGTGTTATGGAGTCCTGGGAAGTGTAGTTTGGTAAGGCTCCAGCAATATTTGCCAGAGGCAGCTAAAGACCTTTAAAAGCTACCATTCCGAGGATTCCATAGCAGTTAAAATAGGGTCTGACTGTATTAATTCTACAGTGAAGATGCACCCTTAGGACCCCTTTCCGTAAATTACTAGATCTCTGCTTGCAAGCATCTACTCTCCATTTCTGTCAGTAAAGATGAAGCGATTACAATTCTCAGAATGCTATCCTTGAGTCCCCTCCAGGGTGAGAAAGGCGGGGTAAAAGTATGTATATAATCGAGTATAAGCCTAGTTTTCCAGCCCTTTTTTAGGACTGAAAAAATCCCTCCTCGGCTTATACTCAGGTAAGGGTCCTGGTGGGCTTATATTCAGGTTGGCTTATACTCAAGTATATATGGTATATTTATTATTTTTCTCTATTATTATTGGTAGTGTTACATTCATTATTTTACTCTATTAATTATTATTACATTTATTATTTTACTCTATTATTGTTACTTTTACATTTATTTTACTCTTTTATTATTGTTATTACATTTATTATTTCACTCTATTATTATTAAAAGGATACATAAGCCCATTTATATTTAAGAAGATGAAAATAATGATTTAATCAGAGTTGAACAGTCATACCTTAAATTACAGTTTGATGTAAAGATTCAAAAACATTTAAACTACTGATTCCTCAATTAATGTAATTTTATTGGTATCTCGGCTTATACTGGAGTCAGTGTTTTCCCAGTTTTTTTTTTTTTGTGGTAAAATTAGGTGCCTCAGCTTATATTTGGGTTGGCTTATACTTGAGTATATACGGTAAATAAAATAAAATTTTGTTCCATTGACATTTTACTTCTTTGCACTACAAGGCCCACAATCCTCCAGAACCTGTGCCGGTTGGAGGATTCTGGATGCCTTCACCTAAAAAAGAGAGGCAATTTTTTCCAACATTTGGAATAAATCCCTGAAAAGAATCCAACTTTTGGGGTAAAATACTATGAGGCAAAACATAGGAATACATTCCGTTTTGCACACACAAAAAACCATGCAGAATTTAAATTGCAAAATGGTTCCCAGAGGGCAAGAGTTCTCTCCTGCCACCAGTTTGAGCTCCCTTGGATGCAGCCCTAGCATTTTAATGCAATCATTCGATTTGTTTCTTAATATTTTCCTATCCTAGTCTTCAAACATACTGTATATATTTTGTTTGGGGATAATAGCGTTACTGAGCATTTATTTGGTTAAAACAGCATCATAAAATGTAAGAAACCTCAGTGAAAATCCTAATGCACCAGCATGAAAAGAAATGTATCACAGGTACAATCCTGATTAATCCTCTACATTCCCATTCTTCCAACTGCTTTTAAAACATCCTTGTTTGTCTGTTCTCCACCACTTTCCCCCTTTGTCTTCAGCTTGCTTCAGTTGCAGGAAAAATGAGTTCAAAGTGCAAAAATAGTTGATATTCAATGAATATTTTTTGCCATTTTGATCACACTGTGATGCTGCTTGGACACAGAAACCCTGGTTTTCATCAGCGGAGGATCAAACAGTATGTTATACCCAACATTTTTCCAAAAATGACACTCCAGACTGATTACAAAGCAAACCTGAAAAGACTTGTTTTTATCCAGGGAGCTCAAAGTGTACAAAAAGTTACAATTCTTATAGATTTATTATCATGTTTTCATCTGTCCCTTTAATCGTGCAATCTCGGGGCAGCAAAACAGATAAAGCAAGGCATACAATTTAGACAATTCCAAACTGAAATCAATAAATAATTTAACCGAGAGAAAAAACATATTAAACAATTGGAACAAGTTAATTCAGCTTAAAAAGAGGGGTTTTTTTTTCAAAGTGTGCATGCATGAAAGTAGATTAGGTTCCAATGGGCTTAATAAAAAGCTACTTGGTAAAAAGAAACCTAGAGCACGTCTACACTGTAGAAGTAATGCAATGTGACACTGCCATGGTTCTGTGCTGTGGGTGTGGGATGCTGGGAATTGTAGTTTTACCAGGTCTAGGCTTCTCATCATTATTCATTATTAACTTTATTGATTTTATTCCTTTCTCCCCATAGGGAATCAAGGCAGCTTACAATCCCACAATGTAATAACAATGTATAGTTTGGGTTGCTGTGAGTTTTCCAGCTGTCTGTCCATGTTCCCGAACCATTCTTTCCAGACGTTTCTCCCACATCTATGGCAGGCATCCTCAGAGGTTGTGGGGTCTGTTGGAAACTAGGCAAATGGGGTTTATATACCTGTGGAATAATGTCCAGGGTGGGAGAAAGAAGTCTTTTGGAGGCAAGTGTGAATGTTGCCATTGGCCACCTTGATTAGCATTGAATAATCTTGCAACTTCAAAGCCTGGCTGCTTCCTGCCTGGGGGAATCCTTTGTTGGGTGAAACATCAGGAGAGAATGCTTCTGAAACATGGCCAGACAGCCTAGAAAACCCACAGTAACCCAGTGATTCTGGCCATGAAAGCCTTCGACCACACGACGTATAGTTTCTCAGCCAAATTACAGCTTCCATCATTCCTTAGCATGAAGCCATGCCATTAAGTCGATGTCACAATACATTCAGTCTACAGTACAGACTCTATACCTACACTATAGAATGAAGACAATCTGACTCCACTTTAAGTGCCATGGCTCCGTGCCATAGCATCCTGGGAATTGTAGTTTCATAATGTGTTTTGCCCTCCTCGGCCAAAGAGTTCTGGGAACTCATCACACTACAACTCCCAGGACTCCAGAGCATTGAGCCATCCATGGCAGTTACAGCGGAGTCCAACTACATTAATTCTATAGTGTAGATGCACCCATGTTTCCATAGTATACATTTCCACTGAGCATGCTGCACAACTCTTCTGTGAAGGATGGAAAAAATTGTTCGTTTCCTTGCTGAGAAAAAGAAAAAGTTGATGTTAGTCTGGAAACCTGGTCAAAAAATTAAAACAAGGACAAAAATCTCTAATATGTGCAAAAACTGCATACAATTTTCATTTCCCTCAAATATCAGGAAATTATATTGCACAGAAAAACACATGGTTTTCTTTGCATAAACCCATGGTTTATATGTGTTTAAAAAGTGATTTTTAAAGTGGAAAAACACTGTTTTAAAATAGTCACATGACAGTTTTGTGCAGAATTTCATTCTATATCTTGCACAAAAAGCTACTGAAACTGCCACTAGAGAGTCGTTTCCAGAACGGATATAGTTGCAGGGAGGAGGATGGCCCTTGTAAAACGTGATGTCCCCGTAGAGTTTGAAGGGACTCTAGAGGTCATCAAACCCAACCCATTCAGCCATGGTGGAACACATTTCTGCAACATTTTAATTCCAACCCCTGTTTAAAGACTTCCAAGATAGAGTCCACTGTCAAACAGCTTTTAGTGTAAATATAGTTCTCCTTAATGTTTAGGTTGGATCTCTTTTCTTGTAATTTGAATCCATTGCTTCCTTTTTCTATCTAGCATTTGGAGCAGCTGAAAACAAGCTGGCTCCCATCTTCTAAATGACATCCCTTCAGATATTTAAAGATAGCTATCATGTCACCTCTCCGTCTTCTCTTCACCAGGCTAAAAATACCCAGCTCCTTGAGTCGTTCCTCATACAGCTTGATTTCCAGATCACGATTTGGTTTCTCTGGACATTTTCCAGCTTGTCCCTATCCTTTCTGGGTTGTTGAGCCCAGAATGGGATTCAGGGCTCCAGGTGAGATCCAACCAAAGAAGAATAGGATTGCATTACACTTCCCTTGATTGGCTTCCTGTGGTCTTGTCGATGCTGCCTGGAGTTGCATTGGCCTTTTGCGCTGCTGCATCACACACTTAGCTCACATTGTTATGTACTATAGTCCCTGAATCCTGACTTTCAAGCCAGGTGTCATCCATCCTGTATTCCTGCATTTGATTTTTCCTGCTTAGACGTTGCTGAAATTCATTTGGTGAGTGTAGCTAGGTCACTATTTTGTGCATAGAAAAACAGCAATCATGGACCAAAATGTGAGTGTTTGAACATGTTTTATGTGTGTGGAAAAAAGGCTCATATTTCTTATGCAAAGAAAACAAACAAACTTGTCTGCTTTTCTGTGCGGAATAATTTCCCAAATCATTTCGGAATGTGGAAATCCCAAGTGAGAAGTATGTAGGAAAGTTTGTTTTTCTGATTAGCAGAGAGAGAACCTTGGAAATGATTAGTCCTTGTGTGTGCAGAGATGACATAGTTTAATATTTCCACCACTGGCTTGTATTGCACCATAGCGTCCTGCCATGCACAACCCAATGAGCAACACTTTGGGACTGGAATTCCCAGATTCCCCCCCCCCCCCCCCAGCTGCCATGTGCTGCTCAGGAAGATACTGGGAGTTATAGTCCAAAACCATTTGCTCTCCTGTATTTACAAAAAGTGATGCCCAAAGAACAATCATTGCCACTTATCTGTGCTTATATAATCCATTCTGATCTCACCTTCTCATCTTGGAAACGTGGATCTCCAAGTTGTGAAATCCACCCTGAAGGTGTGAGTTTGTTGCTTTGCGCCGAGTTCCAGAATGTGTTGTAAAATGTGTGTGCATCTGTCTGCGAGAGAAAATGAAGGGGAGGTTTAGAAACACAGGAACGGAAGGAGGGCCTGGCTCCCCCCAGTAAGGATTCTGCCTCCCTAAATTGCTCCAAATTGCAGAGTTTTACTGGGTTCACCTTCCTTTGGTAACTTTTTTTTCCTTCAGATCCTAAAAATTCTTATTTCCAGTGGCTCACCAGAAATGCAAGTCTAGAAATTTGAGGAACAGAGGATAATATCATGGAGGGACAGAACTTTTATTTGGGGGAGGAAGGGCGTTATTTTTGCCAGAATTCTTATTAAAGAGCGGCATTATTTTGCTGGAATTCTTATTGTGAGGAGGCATGCACATTGTTTTGCAGTGCTTCCATAGCTACATCTCTGGCATTCCCAATTCAGGGAGAAGGCATGGAAATTGTGTGCTGGTTCTGACAAGGTTGGAAAAGTGTGCAAGCAGACTAGATGAGTGTCTTCAGAATCAGGGCCAATGTAAGTGGCAAATGGTGTAAAGAAGAACTCATCTCGCATGGGAGCGTCTCAGGAGTTGGTCGCCACATGACTCCCTGACCCCACAAATCTGGGGTGTTGTTGCAGGGCACCCCATTTGCCCCAAAGGCCCCTGCCTTGGCCCTGCCCTCGTCCCCATCTGTTTCCCTGGGGGAAGGCAAGCGGGGAGGAGCCTCGCTTGGAAACCGCTAATTAAGACCTTGGTGCGTCTAATTAACGCTCTCCCCTTGCAGTGAATTAATTAGGCTCCAAGTTGCCATGGAAATGGGATGTGACCTAGAAACGCAAGCAGGGGATTTGAGGAGAGGGGTGCCATTTTCAGGGAGCAAAGGGGGTTTGCCACCTGCGGAAGCTTTTTAAACAAGGTTCACCTTTTTCCAAAAAAAAATAAATCATGTCTCATCTCAAATCCAAAGCGAACTGGAAGCCTTCAAAGATGTTTATACACCCCCATCCCCACCCGCACTAACCGTCTTGGCATTTACATGACCTCCTAATATACCTGGTCAGCTTTCCCATTTCCTGGCTTCTGTTAACCTCTGAGCCCCCTCATTTATATTGACCTCTTTTCTCATCTCTGCAAGATCCAACCTTAGAGAGATGCCATTCTTGAGCATCTCAGCTTTCTGATTTACTACACTTTTACCTCCTTCCCCCTCTCAATGCCTCGGTTTCCATCCCATGGTAGCTTTTATGGTCAGAGGTGCAGCAAATCTGTACCAGGTTTTATTTCCTGCTACAAAAGAAGCCCTCCAAAGTGGGAGGATATGAGGTTCAGCACCTTGGAGAGCAGCCTCATTTCAATCTGTAAGAAAACCAGAGATGGGTCAACCATGCTACTGGCTCTGCACTATAGAAGGAGTGCCGTTTGAGACCACTTTAATGCCGTGGTTGAATGCTGTGGAATCCTAGGAGTTGTAGTTTAGTGACTCACCAGCTCTTTTTGGCAAAGACAAAGACTTCATGAGACTACACCTTCCATGATTCCAAAGCATGGAACCATGGCAGTTCAAGTAGTGCCAAACTGCATTAATTGTACAATATAGATGCACCCCTAGAGAGGAGGTTCTCCTCCTTTAGCAGTGACAATTATTCTCCTGTTTTTATTATTATTATTATTATTATTACATGTATTATTTTACTCTATTATTATTAAAAGGATACATAAGCACATTTACATTGAAGAAGATGAGAATAATGATTTAATCTGAGTTCGACAGTCTTATCTTAAATTTGAGCTTTATGTAAATATTCAAAAACATTTAACCAACTGATGCCTCAATTAATGTAATTTTATTGGTATCTATTTTTATTTCTGGAATTTACCACTCTCGGCTTATACTTGAGTCAGTGTTTTCCCAGTTTTTTGTGGTAAAATTAGGTGCCTCGGCTTATATTCAGGTCGACTTATACGCGAGTATATACGGTAACTAATAATGGGGGTCTTAAAAACCCACCCACTTGCATATTTATTGGTAATTTACATCCAAATGGCCAGGCTTCTTGAAGTGAGCTAATTTTCCAAACCAGGAAACATAGAGATGTTGGGAGCTGCTTGGCAAGGAAGAGGATACAGTAGTTGGATTTGGTGTCCAGTGAGAGAAGGTGGAACAAGGAGGTTGAACGTCAATTTCTAATGGTAAATCAGAAGAGAAAAACGAAGACAGTGCAAGGCCTAGTAATGCTCTCTTCAAGAGGAGTTATGGACCATCCCCTCTTGGAGGACTGATATGCCCTTGTATATGCACAGGGGCACGCATGTCTTTGCCAACCACCTTAACACATGTTCTCTTGTGTTGTTGGCTTACCTTGACTCTATCATCTCACCTGAATATCCATCCAGTCTCTTGCCTTAAAAGGTAAAGGTTTCCCCTGATGTTAAGTCCAGTCGTGTCCAACTCTGGGGGTTGGTGCTCATCTCCATTTCTAAGCCGAAGAGCCGGCATTGTCCGTAGACACCGCCAAGGTCATGTGGCCACTGGCATGACTGCATGGAGCTCCGTTACCTTCCCGCCGGAGCGGTACCTATTGATCTACTCACATTGGCATGTTTTCGAACTGCTAGGTTGGCAGGAGCTGGGGCTAACAGCGGCTGCTCCCGCCGCTCCCAGGGTTTGGACCTGGGACCTTTTGGTCTGCAAGTTCAGCAGCTCAGCGCTTTAACGCACTTCGCCACTTAGGAGTGCAGAAATCTGTGCCATTCAATTGTACTTCTATCTGTATTGTGTGTTTTGTGTTTTTGAAAAATATTGTGATTACTTGGAGTGTGACCCACTTGCAAGAGCCGTTTAGCAATGGAATAGGCTGCCTGGGAGTTCGGTGGAGTCTCTGTCTCTGGTGGTTTTTAAGCAGAGGCTGGATGGCCATCTGTCAGGAGGGTTTTTATGGATGGCAGAAGGGAGTTGGGCTAGGTGGCCCTTGTGGTTTCTTCCAACTTCATGATTCTGCACCTCTGGACTACATACACCTCTAAATGTATTGGCATATGTTTCCCTGGTTGAATTTTGTGCTGGGATAGAACTTTTGTGACTTTGAAAATGCGGCCTTTGGATCTACACAGCCAGTACTTGGTACAAGGGACGGAGTGTTGCGGTTGGGCAGGGGTGAAGCGGAAAATTGACTTGGAAGGAAAGGGAATAGGGGGAGGATTTGGTTCTCCGGTTCCCCGCCTCACGCCACCCCGTCTCTCCCTTCTCGCCTCGCAGATATCCGGGACAGCGGCAAGAAGCCCGTCATGCTCTTCATCCACGGCGGATCCTACATGGAAGGAACGGGGAACATGTTCGACGGCAGCGTTTTGGCTGCATACGGCAACGTGATTGTCGTCACCATGAACTACCGGCTCGGCGTGCTGGGTACGGGGGAGGCGGGCGCACGTTGCAACTTAGGCTTCGGGATGCTCAGGATTGCGACTTCTTCCTTGCAAAAGTTACTTTTGAGGGGAACAACTTCCAGAATCCCAGAGTCCTGAAGGCTGGAGCAAGAGAACATATAGGGCAAGAGTCAGTTCCCCTCTCATGCCATTCCCCCACTCAGCAAAGCCAAATAGCTTCATTTTCTTCTGTAGCCATGCTCAAAATGGCAGGGAAATTGACTCTTGTCATATCATTTAGAAGAGCGAAATGGGATATTGAGGGCTCTGGGCTGCTTCTGGGAAAACATTTTTGCATGTTTTCATATTTATTTACAATATTTACATTCCGCCCTTTTCACCCCAAAGGGGACTCAGGGCGGATCACATTGTACACATATAAGGCAAACATTCAATGCCATATAACATAGAACAGAGACAGACGCAGAGGCAATTTAAACCTTCTCCGGCTTCCAGCTTCCTGAGGGTATGCTTGATTCTGGCCACAGGGGGAGCAGCTGCTTTATCATCCACTGCAACAGCACTTCCTCATTCCAACGGCAGCTGGATGATTTTTATGGTGTCGTAAATTAGCCTCCCCACAAATAAGTGGTACCTAAATTTCCTACTTGATAGATACAACTATCTTTCGGGTTGCTTAGGTCAGCAACGAGCAGGGGCTATATTTTATTTTTAATTGTCTGGTGCTCACCACAACACAGGCTGACCTCGAACTCATGATCTCTTGGTCAGAGTGATTTATTGCAGCTGGCTGCTAATCAGCCTGCGCCACAGCCCCGCCCCCGGTTATGAGAGACTTTTGGGATTGGCAAGGAGCCGCACAAGAAATAGGGTTCAGGGACCCACAAACACAATGCTAACCCCTGCCCTACAGAAATGAAGTATTCTATCATTGACTGGAGGAACAAGTTTGGATTTTACACTGAGTTGCTTGTCCAGCCCCAGATTTGTGGGCTCTGAAAATCAGTCAGCCCTCCAGATTTTCTGGGGATAGGGGTACAAATCTTTTGTGAATGTAGGAAAAGTGTTGTATTTTTTTAAAGCTGTACTTTTTTTTAAACCTTGAGATAACACCTCTCAGAATCTCTAGGTCCTCCTGTGTGATTTGGTAGACAACTGGAGGGCCTAGACATTTCTAGAAACAAAGCTTTGAATCAAATCTGCAAAAGCCAAACCCACAGATGCGGAGGGCTGATTGTCCAAGAAGCGTAGGTCATTAAACCAGACCTGGAAGTGTTAATCGTTTGGACAACAACTCTTCAAATCCCTAGTAAGCTGGCAGTTTTAGCCGGGTGTGTGTAAGAGCCTTCAAGTCATTATCAGCTTATGGTGACCCCATTAATTTCGTAAGATTTTCACAGGCAAAGGATGCTCAGAGGTAGTAGTTTTACCAGTTCCTTCCCTTGAAATACAACATAAAGTACTGGATATTTGCAAATCAAAACTCATGATTGGAAGTGGACTGGGTAGGGCCATACTCAAAGTCCCTGTCCCAAAAAATATATACGTTTGCCAAGCTCTCTGTTCAACATAACTTTTCTCCTTTAAGATGAAGCATCCTTTGGCACATGCACTGAAATCCCCATAAAAGGAGAGATGCAGCTTTATAGTAGGGCAGCATGTTCAAATGCATATAGGCAGAAGGGGTCAGCTGCCTGAGTCATGCATGGGATGCAAAACCAACCCTCTTTGTTTTGGACACTTTTGCCAAGGGGAAATTCTGGCCATAACCAGCCCCCGGCCCAACCCTGGAGTGCCTTGCAGTCCCTGCTCAATCTCCCATCAGGCTCCGGTCTGGGGTCCCTCCCTTTCCGTCCCCCTCCCTTTGTTCCCCTTATGGGTGTGAAATTTACCCAGGCACAGCTGGAATTAATATTTCATTAAAACGCTTTTAATAATTAACGGCAAGGCCTCGTTATCTCCAGCGAAAGGGCCCCAGGACGGAACGATGATTAATTTTGGAGGAGATTGGTCGTGTGCAAACGCAGGGTTTCAGCAGAGGCAGGAGGCATGCCTTCCGATCGATCGCTTCCCTTTTGTTTGAAATGGAGGCAAAACACCAGCCACTTCTTCCTTGACATCGTCGCTTTCGGCTTGGTGCCTCATCAGGGGAATAGCTGGGTAAGCATTTAGACTAAGGAAGCATCTACGCTGTAGACTTCATGCAGTTTGACACCACTTGAACTGCCGTGGCTCAGTGCTATGGAAACCTGGGAGTTGTGGTCTGATGGGGCACCTACAGTCTTGGGCAGGCAAGGCTAAAAACTCTGGAAAACTCCAGCTCCCTAGGTCTCACCCAAACATTAACCAGTCCCATTCCTGCTTGGCTTTCAAATCAGGCAAGATTTGGTGTCTTCGGAACAGGGTTCAAGTTCACGAAAAGGAATGTGGATTAGACTTACCATGTTTCCCCGAAAATAAGACAGTGTATTATATTAATTTTTGCTCCCAAACATGTGCTAGGTCTTATTTTCAGAGGATGTCTTATTTTTCCATGAAGAAGAATTCACATTTATAGTTGAACAAAAAAATGAACATTTATCATATACTATACAGTAGTTGTCATCACAAACCAGCATAACCAGACAAACTGTGAATCCTATCAAGAATTTCTTGTTACTACCATTATTTCCATGTACAACACTCTATGGTATGTACATGTACCAACCCTGCATGCTCAGGTGTTCTGTTCAGCGAGCATGCTTCCAGACAAAAGCTTTGCTAGGTCTTACTTTCGGGGGAGGCCTTATATTTAGCAATTTAGCAAAACTTCTACTAGGTCTTATTTTCAGGGGATGTCTTATTTTCGGGGAAACAGGGTAACTGGCCCTCTGCTAGCTTTCATCCTGAAAGTTTAACCATTGAAAACTGGCTCTATCTCTCTTGTTTCTTAAGGGATTCTTCTTTATATAGAAAGTAAGTACTATATCTCACTGCATCCTCCAGTCTTCATGACTGGACACAAGGACAAATTGCGGATGAAATCAATGTTGGTAAACACTCAAGAAAAGGTTGGAAAAAATTCCCAAATTGCTTAGCATTGAATGTTGAGCCATAGGAGTTAAAGCGGTGTCAAACTGTGTTAATTTGACAGTTTAGATGCATCCCTAGTCCACCTCCCAGTGGTTTTCCACAGCCAAATGAAGATTCAAACCCAGGTCTCTCAGATTCCTAGAAAGGTGCTGTAGAAATTAAACACATTCATAATTAATTAATTAGTCCAGCTCTCAGGCCACTATATTACTTTGGCCCTTTTGGCCAACCAGCACACCGTTCGTTCTTGCTAATTATGATTTTCTATTTTTGCAAGGAAATAGTCAAAGAGAAAAGGGTTCCTTTGGGGATTCCCTTCCTCCCCCCAAATTTATCCCAGTAACCGACGGATTGCCCAAGATGGTTCTTCCTGACACCACGATTTGCATTTCCTCCTCTTCAGGCTTCATGAGCACCGGCGACCAATCCGCCAAGGGAAACTACGGCCTCCTTGACCAAATCCAGGCCTTGCGGTGGTTGAACGAGAACATTGGCCATTTCGGGGGAGACCCTGAGCGGATCACCATCTTTGGCTCGGGGGCCGGGGCCTCCTGTGTCAACCTCCTCATCCTCTCCCACCATTCGGAAGGTAACCCTCTGAGCGGAAAATTCCACATTTTACCTCCTTTTGGGAAGGCTAGTGTGGAATGCAGGCATGTTGCTAGACATTTTCTTCTGTGTCGCTTCTCATTTAGATTATAAGCCTGAGGTCAAATTAACAATTTGTGTGATACCCTTTATAGCAGTTATAGGCAAACTTCAGCCCTCCAGGTGTTTTGGACTTCAACTTCTACTGGCTGTTAGGAATTGTGGGAGCTGAAATCCAAAATACCTGGAGGGCTGAAGTTTGCCCATGCCTGCCCTAACCCCAGCCTCCACTTTACAGTCAGCCTTCCAGACTTCCACAAAAGTGAGAAAGCTGGGGGTAAGCCCTCTTAGTAATGTTTTTTTTTTCTGAGAGAACACTTTTCTAGGGATCTCTCAGTCCTCAAGCACAACTCTGTGGCCAACGTCCGATGGAAGCCAACCCTAAGCTGATGCAGCAAGGGGAGCTCCTCACCTTCCCCTTCCACCTTCTTCCAAGGTCTTGGGACTGATGATTCCTCTCCTTCTTCACAGGTCTGTTCCAGAAAGCCATTGCTCAGAGTGGCACCGCCATCTCCAGCTGGTCGGTCAACTACCAGCCCCTCAAGTACACCCGCATGCTGGCCTCCAAGGTAGGCTGCGACCACATGGACACCAGCAACACGGTCGACTGCCTTCGGCGCAAACCCTACCGGGAGCTGGTGGATCAGGATATCCAGCCGGCTCGCTACCACATTGCTTTCGGGCCCGTGGTGGATGGGGATGTGGTGCCGGATGACCCGGAGATCTTGATGCAGCAAGGGGAGTTCCTCAACTACGACATCCTCATTGGTGTCAACCAGGGGGAAGGCCTGAAGTTTGTGGAGGACTCCATGGAGAACGAGGATGGCATTTCGGCCAGCTACTTCGACTTCACCATATCCAACTTTGTGGACAACTTGTACGGATACCCGGAGGGTAAGGACATTTTGCGAGAGACCATCAAGTTCATGTACACGGATTGGGCGGATCGGGACAACGGCGAGATGCGGCGCAAGACCCTCCTGGCCCTCTTCACAGACCACCAGTGGGTGGCGCCTGCCGTGGCCACCGCCAAGCTGCACGCCGAGTACCAGTCACCGGTCTACTTCTACACCTTCTACCACCACTGCCAGACCGACACGCGGCCCGAGTGGGCAGACGCCGCCCACGGAGATGAGATCCCGTACGTCTTTGGTGTGCCCATGATCGGAGCCACCGACCTCTTCCCGTGCAACTTCTCCAAGAACGACGTCATGCTGAGCGCGGTTGTTATGACCTACTGGACCAATTTTGCCAAGACCGGGTAAGACGACACTCATGGCCTTGGCGATTACAATATTTAAGTTACTCTTGTCATTTATTTATATGTAGTATGCCAGCATATTATGCAAGGGATACATTCCATGATGTTTCAAGTTAGAGTATTTTTGAGTATAATGTATTTTTTTCTATCTGAAATAAATGTAGAATAGCACTGGAGGACCTAGAAAATGCCTAGAGATGTGTTATCTCTGGGTCTCCAGTGTGATTTTGTGGAAGCCGTAGAAACTGACCATAGAATCGCCTTGGATGTCTAGAACGAACACTGATCTAGGAATTTTCTAGTTTTACCCAGCATAATTCTATAGAATTCAAGGCTCTTCATATATATAATTAAAACTTCATTCAACAAACCTGCCTAATTAGAGGGCCTACTTTAGCACCAACATTGTTCACGGCAGTTGGCAGAATACAGGGTTGAATCTCCCTTATCCAAAATGCTTGTGACTGGCAGTGTTTTGGATTTCAGAGTTTTTTTATTCTGGATTTTGGAATATCTGTGTTTGCATGCACCTATATAATGAAATATTTTGGAGATAGGACCAAAGTCTAAACACGAAAGTCATTTATGTTTTATATGTACCTTCTACACATAGCATGAAGGGGATTGCATGCACATTATTTTAAATAGGTTTGGGTACTTTGAACCCTCATATTGCAGAAGTATCACTCTCTCAGCTACTCATATAGAGAGTTTAGGAGTTTGGAATATTGCAAACTTTGGGATTCCAGATAACCTGTAGAAGAACAACAAAACAGTCACTGTTGTTGAAGGCGTGCAACTTAAAATACACATACGTACATGAGGGATGGAGGGAGTAATACAACATAAATCTGTGTAATAGAATTGTGAAACAAATTATCCAGATTGAAATACAAAAACCAATGGAATATGTTATAAAACAAACTGACAAATACATATAACCAAATTATACACGAGTACAAACAATATTAAATGACAATTCCAAATGCTTCAGAAAGCAAGTAAGTGTTTAATTGAGCTTTAAAAGCAGTGCAGGGAGAGGCTGCCTGCAAACGTCGAGGGAGCCAATCCCAAGAGTCTTGAGCAGGGAGCGAAAAGGGATGAAGCTGAGCATGGAAGAAGAAACCCTTGGTTGAGCGAGAAGCCTGTAATTCTCAGACGCAGCGCCTGAAAGGTCTGGTAAAAAGGAACGGGGATTGAAAGATGGGAAAGATCTAAGTCATGGAGGACTTCCCAGCCTTTCAGGCTGCTCCCTATTATAGAGAGGCTAAACTGGTCCCCTCCATGGTTTCTCTGTGGCTGGCAGACCTTTAGGAATTTACCATGGGGAAAGGTTATTCAATAACTGTACAATTCTGTTCTCATTTTCTTTGATGTATTTCAATCGCTTTTTTTCCTTAACTGAATGGGGTCAGCAGCTGCCACCATGGCCCATTGCAGGCCACTCCGGTACATCCAGCTGCAGACGATGTGAGACTATGTTGCGTCTGGCCACCAAGTTTGGGCCAGTTCTCAGCTTTTCTCTGGAAGTGAGGGAGTTGGGGTCAGATTTTCTGACTGACTATCTGTTTGTTTCAGTGGAAATTCTTGCTATTTTGGAAAATATTTTCTTGTTAACAGACAGCAGAATTGCCAGAGCATTATATTATTCTGTCAGGACTAAAAAAATCCATCCCAAATTACCTTTATAAAGACTTGCATACAAGTTGCTAGTGGGGTCATAAATCATACCCATCCCTACTTGTACCCCTGTAGGAAGGGATCCTTTACCCTCAAGCATGAGCAAACTTGGACCCTCCAGATGTTTTCGAATTTAACTCCCACAATTCCTAACAGCCTACCGCCTGTTAGGAATTGTGGGAGTTCAAGCCCAAAACACCTGGAGAACCAAAGTTTGTCCATGCCTAGAGTAAAGGATGCTGCTTGCATTGGCAGCCTTGGGTGAAAGCGTCCAGAGGAGGTCAACTAAAATGATCAAGGGTCTGCAGAACAAGCCCTATGAGGAGCGGCTTAAAGAACTGGGCATGTTTAGCCTGCAGAAGAGAAGGCTGAGAGGAGACATGATAGCCATGCACAAATATGTGAGGGGAAGTCATAGGGAGGAGGGAGCAAGCTTGTTTTTTGCTGCCCTGCAGACTAGGACGTGGAACAATGGCTTCAAACTACAGGAAAGAAGATTCCACCTGAACATCAGGAAGAACTTCCTCACTGTGAGAGCTGTTCAGCAGTGGAACTCTCTGCCCCGGAGTGTGGAGGAGGCTCCTTCTTTGGAGGCTTTTAAGCAGAGGCTGGATGGCCATCTGTCGGGGGTGCTTTGAATGCGATTTCCTGCTTCTTGGCAGGGGGTTGGACTGGATGGCCCATGAGGTCTCTTCAAACTCTACTATTCTATGATTATATGATTCTAATTTCTCACTGTTTTGCCCTTCCTGTGCATTAACCATATCCCGTCTCTGTGTCTCCCTGGTTTCCTCAGAGACCCGAACCAGCCAGTTCCGCAGGACACCAAGTTCATCCACACCAAGCCCAACCGCTTTGAGGAGGTGGTCTGGACCAAGTTCAACACGAAAGACAAGCAGTACCTCCACATCGGCCTCAAGCCCCGGGTGCGCGACAACTACCGGGCCAACAAGGTGGCCTTCTGGCTGGAGCTGGTGCCCCACCTCCACAACCTCCACGAGCCCCCCTACACCTCCACCACCACCCGCATCCCACCGGCCGTCACCCGCTGGCCCAGCACAGGGCCGCTGACCACCCGCCGGCCTATGCCCACGCTCCCTGTGGACGAGGATGACGTGGTGCGACCGCAGCGCTACGTGCCCTTCCCGGGAGACTCGCGGGACTACTCCACGGAGCTGAGCGTCACAGTGGCCGTGGGCGCCTCCCTTCTCTTCCTCAACATCCTGGCCTTCGCAGCCCTCTACTACAAGCGGGACAAGCGGCATGAACTGCGGAGTGGGCGGCGGCTCAGCCCCCAGCGCAGCGCGGCCAATGACCTGGTGCATGGCGGGCAGGAGGAGGAGATCATGTCCCTCCAGATCAAGCACTCGGAGCACGACGCCCATGACCTGGAGCCCCTGCGGCCCCATGAGATCCTGCGCCCCGCCTGCCCCCCCGATTATACCCTGGCCCTGCGCCGGGCCCCGGACGACGTCCCCCTGATGACCCCCAACACCATCACCATGATCCCCAGCACGATCACGGGCATGCAAGCCCTGCACCCCTTCAACACCTTCCCCACCGGACACAATAACACGCTCCCCCACCCTCATTCCACCACCCGCGTATAGTCGCCCTCCCCTCTGTACCCTTTCGGCCGCCCGGCAGCAGCGGTGGGGGTCCCCGCCCCCCTGCCCGGAAGGAGGGAGGCGTCTTTCCCCGCCACGTTGGACGGGTCTTTTGTATAACATTCTGTGCGTGGGGAGGGGAACGGCAAGGGGGGGAGAGGCAGAGACCCCCCTCTCCCTCCATCGGCAGGGGCCGGCGGTGCTTGCCCACTCGGTTTGATGCTGGAGCCCCCGCCATCACCCTTGGGGCCAGAAACAGGCCACTTGGAGAATCGGTCCCTTTTTCAAGTGGAGAGAAAATGAGAGAAATAGGGGTGTTGTGGAGGCAGGGGTCCTTTTGGATGTGGGACTGGGGTTGCCAAAGGGACGTGACGGGGAGGTGAAACATCTTTGATTTGGACAGATAATAGGAAACCCGGTGCCATTCCAACTGCGGGTCTGGGGTTCAGGCTAAAGGAGCGATTGGAAAAGAAAACCTGCAATCTTGTCTTCATTCCTCTTGTCCGGATGGTGAAGACCGCCTATTTCTTTCTAGCCATGATGTGGGTGGAGGGGATCAGGGGCCGAGAGCGAGAACGCCCAGTGCTCCGTTCACCTTGTTGTGAAAGGCGGCCACGCTATTGCTCAAATGGTTCACATCACGAGACACACGAATGGTTTTGCTCAGAGGGTAATGGAGAAGTCAACATTGAAATGTGAGAGCAAAGAGAACGACACCCGCATCTTCTCTCCGTGATGAGGATCACCACATTCAATGCACGGCACATTCCGGGTGCTGAAGGGCACCACCGAATATTTCTTCGGAGCCGAGAAAGAGTTAGTGTAAGGACAGAAGGTCAATCCTCTTCCATTCTTTTTACTTTTCCTGTGCGGCTTGCGTGCTTGCGTTGTAATGTCATTCCAAGGGAGCGATTGTGTTGTGGGGCGGAAGAAGGGGTCGGCCTCCCTTCTGTCCTTCCCGGGGAGGCAGGAGGTCAAATCACAGTGCCTTCTTAGCACCGTCCAGAGAGAAAAGCCGGCCGTCTGCCTCGTCCCTTGGCCGTCTCCCATGCCTCCTCCTTCCTGGCCACGTTTTGGTCACCATTCATTAGCCTTGTGGAACACAATGATACATATTTTGACAAAAAGATAAAGTTCCTCCCAAAAGATTGCCAATTGTGGCAACTTAACAAGCCCCTGAAATCTCACCAGAAAACAAGAAAAAGAGGTAAAAGTCCAGAATGAAATTCAGAGAGGGTTTCAACCTGGGCTCTCAGAATCCTTCCTCTGACTGACTGTCTTCTAAACTTTGTTTATTGGAGCTTGGCAGAGAAGGCAAGTGTTTGGTTTAAGGAACGCTATTATACGAAGGTCAAGATTTGAAACTGAGAAAGAATGGGCAAGGCACAAGGCAGTGGTTGGGAGACCATGTTTATTTTAATTCTATGTATGTGTTTTCCCTCTTTTACCTTTAAAAAAATAAGCAAAACAAGAGTACACAAACTGGGAAATGAGACGAGAGGGAGTGTTTACAAACCGAGAAAGAGCCGCCAATAGAGAACACACTGCATGTTTGCCTTTGTTATTTTTCTTAAGAGGTCGGCAAGGAAAGGGATCTGTGCTGCAGATCATCTTTAGACTCCCGCTTGCCTTCTGGACTGGAGAATGCAGCATCCCCCCCCCCCCCAACCCCATTATTTGTTCCCAAATCAGCATTTTTTCCTTCTCCTCCAAAGAACCTCCTTAGGGCAGGAGCTATTGGACGGTAGAATTGATTCTCCTGGGTTGAGGATTTTGAAGGAGTCCCCAAATGTCCAGCATAGCAGTAAATGAACAAAAACTTGCACTGAGCATTTAAGAATATTGTTTCAGCATCCAGAATAAATAGGGAAAGCAAGTGATGTGGGGAAAACAAATGTGGCAAAGACTAAAGTTTTAGGCATGAAGGATTTCTGGGGTTTTATCCTTTGTGACTTTTGAAGGGGTATTTTGTTGAAGAGGTCAAGACTCTTTATTTGCAAGGCCAGGTCTTCGTTTTGACCCACTCACAAGCAACTGGCACAGGGGTGCCTTGGAGAGCCAAGAGACTCTGGGCGCATCTAGACCAGGCACAGGCAAACTCTGGCCCTCCAGGTGTTTTGGCCCACAATTCCTAATTCCCAGCTATTGGCTGTTAGGAGGACTGAAGTTTGCCCATTCCTGGTTTAGATGACCCTCCAACTACAGGAACTGGGGCAAAAATGGTTGCAATCCATCCTGTGTATATGTGACCTCACCTCTCCTTTCTTCATGCCCCCATTCCTTTCCCCCTGCTTCCCTGCACCTTCTGATACGTAGCTTGGCTCGCTTACACGAAGCCTCTTCTCTAAAGGCACTTGGTTGTGTTGTCCTTGTTGGCGTTGCTTTGTGGCAGGCCTTCCTTTGTTTAGAAGTTCTTCCTAAGGTTTAGGTGGAATTGCTTTCCATGCAGTTAGATTCAAGCTACAGAAAAAAGAGATTCCACCAAACCGTAGGAGGAATAGGTATGCTTCTGCTGGGGAGTCCACTGGAGCCTCCTTCTCTGAGGCCAGATGGTCGTCTGTCAGCAGGACTTGGATTGTGTCTTGCAGCCTGGTTAGTAGGTGGGTAGACTGGCTTTTAGGGTCTCTTCCCAATGGTGGAGTTGGTGCAGTGGCTACCCTTTTCTTGGGGAAAGAAAATGCCTATTTGGGGGGCCGAGAGCCAACATGCCCTCCGCCCCAACTCCGGAAGCCATTCCTTTGTTCCTTCTTTGCATTGCACCAAATGCCCGCTTGGTTCCAATGCTCCAAATCTCCCATGTCGTGAATGCATTGTCTCCTTGACGCAGCCACTCAGATCCCTTCCGAGGAAGATTGCCATTCCCGATGGACCCGTCCCGTCCTCCGTTCCTTCTCTTTGCGTTAGATCCAAGGTTGCCACACTTTCTGGAATCCCATCAGGCAGAAAGAGGGAAAGAGCAATTCGTTTTACAGCCCGCCCTCCACATTCGCTGGGGTTCAGGGCAAGATGGAAAAACCACACACTAAAAACAAACAAACATTTTAATCAAAGCCACAAATATGGAGGGCAGCCTGTAATGTTTTATTTAAACAAAAAAGCACATTCTTCTGAACTTTTTCTCTCTGCTGTTGCCTTCCTCGGTTCTCGTGCCTCTGCCATTTTTGTTCGTGCGAAATTTTCATTTCTCCATTTTAGGTGTTGTTTTCCTTTCCTTTCTTTTCTTTTTAAAGGAATATATATATATATATATATATATATATATACACATATATATATTCCATTAGAGGGAAAAACAAAAGAGAAACACAAAGGTTTAAGGGGGACGGGGCGGGAGGGTTTGCGGGGGTCCGGAGTTTCGTCCTAAGCCATGCGGAGACTCCATCTAACTTTACGATGTTTCGAGTTGGTTTCCTTTTTTTAAAAAAAGACGAAGCAGAAGAATTTATTATAAATATAAATATATATATAGATAATCCATTTTTTAAAAAAGGAAAACAATTATTTTGTAAAAAAAAACTGAGGGAAAAAATGAAATAAAATTTTAAAAGCGAAATCTGTGCCAAACTCAGCAAACTCGGATGGGAGTAAATGGGGGGAATTGTTTTATTTTAATTTTATTTTTGGAGGGTGGGCTTGGGAGGGGGGCAATTAAGGTGGGGTTTACTGGGGGTCTGTCTGAAATGGAAAAAAAAAATTCTGTGCCAAGGAGCCGAATGCAAGTTTCGACGTCGGTTGCGCTGCCGGCAGAGATATCAACGCCTTACACTGTTGCCAAATGCCCTCGACCCCCAAATCTGTGTGTTTCCCCCCAAATTGTATCATTCCTGCGCATCCCAAAGCATTGGCTGCACTGTTTTGGGTCCATCCACCAGCGGAGAAAAGCACAGCTTGTTTGGTTTGGGAATCTATAATGGTTTCCATTGGTCCAGTTGTCCAGTTCTTCCCGAAATCCCAATATTTTGGACGGCGGCGCTCCTCCGGAAATGCATCTTTGCCCACAAATGGGAGCCTTGCTTGGAATACTGGATATTCCACACAAAAATGGAATATCACGTGGGGGAAAGGACAAAAATGAAGACCCGCTTGCTCTTTTTTTACGACACCTTCCTTCCAAACGCTGTTTTGTTTTGCAACCAAAGCCGGGAACATTCTTTGCTTTACTTCTTTCATTTGCATTTATAAAAAACCATGGCCTCCTGAGGGGTCACAACCTCTCCCAACGTCCGAGATGGCTGCCAAGTTGGGACCCTCCCTCCTCAGGGTTGTTGTATGTATTCCGGGCTGTATGGCCATGTTCCAGAAGTATTCTCTCCTGACGTTTCGCCCACATCTATGGCAGGCATCCTCAGAGGTTGTGAGGTATGGAGAAACTCGGAAACTCTGCGGAAAGTCCAGGGTGTGAGAAGAGTTCTTTGTCAGTTGAAGGCCAGCGTGAATGTTGCAGTTAATCACCCTAATTTGCATTGAATGGCTTCATCTACTGGCTACTTTCTGCCTGGAGGCATCCTTTGTTAGCTGCCCCTGGTTCCCATGTCTCAGAGTGTTGCTTCTTATTTACTGTTCTGATTTTTGAGTTTTTTAATACTGGTAGCCAGATTTTGTTCATTTTCATGGTTTCCTCCTTTCTGGTGAAGTTGTGAATTTCAGTGGCCTCTCTGTGTAGTCTGACATGATAGTTGTTGGAGTGGTCAAGCATTTCTGTCTTCTCAAATATTAACCTTCCTTGCCTAGTTTCTCCATGCCTCACAACCTCTGAGGATGCCTGCCATAGATGTGGGCGAAACGTCAGGAGAGAATACTTCTGGAACATGGCCAGACAGCCCGGAATACATACAACAACCCTGTGATCCCGGCCATGAAAGCCTTCGACAACCCCCCTCCTCATTCTCAGTGAATCCGACGACCCCTTTCTCTGCCAAACGGGGCCCGCTGGAAAGTATTGGGGGCCACTGCTTTGCCCCGCTTCCCGACTTATCAAGGTGGCCGCATTTCCCGCCCTCTCCGTGCAATGAGAAATGACAAACCATGAAACGGGGGTCTCGCTTTTCTCAATGACCCCCGCTGCCTCAAAAAATATATAAGATTGCCAAGAACAACAAAGACTGGCCATATTTTCCCCTTGCCTCCCTTGCAACTGGAGAGAAATCTATTTTTATGAGACTTAGATTTGGGATCCAAGGGGGTGACGATTTGGGGAAGGGAAGAAGGACACCCCTTTTTTCCGGACCTCCCCACAATGGACACTTCTTGCACCGCCGACTCAAGGAAAGCCCCCCGCCCGCTCCATCATCCCCAGAACCTCAGAAAGACTCCTCGCCTAATCTGCCCCCCAAGAAAGAGAGCCCCGGACCTTCTTTTCCCCGCTCCTCCCCGCTTATGGAAGATTTCAACAAAACACAAAGGTGGTGCTCTTTTTATTTTTGTTTGTTTGTTATGATCTCTAGACGGTGGATGAACAGACAGACACCTTTTTTGGGGGGGTCTCCCTGGGGGGAAAAAAGGAACTTGGGGTGCAGAGGGGGAGGCTGGGGGGTCTGAGATGCTGTACACATTTTTAAAACCTTGCAAGAAATGGAAAATGATATTGTAAATATAAAAAGGAAAAAAACTTCAAGGACTCTGGTGTGATTCTTGGTTGAGGAAGTTACTTTTTCTTTGGATTGCAACCCCCAGAAACCCCCACTCCAATAGGGGATTCTGGGCATAATGCACTGTGTTCTACACCAGACATGGACAAACTGTAGTCCTCTAGGTGTTTTGGACTGCAACTCCCACCATTCCTAACAGCCTCAGGCCCCTTCCTTTTGCCCCTCAGCCACTTAACCCTATGTATTCCTTGTGCCACTTCCTAGTCTTAAGAAGAACCCCAACAAGCCTTTTGCCTGCCTAGGCTGATGGAGAACCTCTGGGATTCCCTCTTTTTCCCTTATAAGAAACGCAAAAGGAGGTCGGAGCCCTTTTGAACACCTCATAGGACTGACTGCATTTGTTTCCCAACCCATGGGGATGCTGGATCTCATGTTTCTCCCCCATAATGGGTCCCACATGTGTCTCCTATCAATTTTTATTATTTCTTATTATTTGTATTATCTTTATTATTATTTCTTATGATATCTTGCCCCTTATAAAAGAGGCATTGTGACCCTGATGTGAACTTTTGGCCGGCACCCCATCCTGACCTGAGCATCATCAGGATGCCTTAGGCCATGTGCTACTAATACGGATTGCCATGATCACCTCTTGAAGAATAAAACAATGGACTTCCTACTCAGCAGACCTCGGAGGGCAAAAGCCAGGCCATATTGGGAAGGAGGAAACCTTTGGACATTTTAATCATCCATCATAAAGGGCTTATTTCTCCCTGCAAGGGGACAGGAATAAACCACCACTGACAAGACAAAGCCATCTCCTCCTTGGACCCTGAATCATTCCGCTTAAGTGGCTGAGGGGGAAAAGGAGAGGGCCTGAGGCTGTTAGGAATGGTGGGAGTTGCAGTCCAAACACCTGAGGGCCCAAATTTGCCCATGCCTGTTATACACTGTAGAATTAATATATTTCGACACCACCTAAACTGCCATGTCTCACTCCTGTGGAATCCTCGGAGTTGTAGTTTGGGGAGGCACCAGCACTTTTTGGCAGAGAAGGATAAAGACCTTGTGAAACTACAATTCCCACGATTCCATAGCATGGAGCCATGAAAGTCCAAGTGGTGTTACACTGCATTCTTTCTACACCCAAGCAGACAGGTGGATAAGCAGATATATCCTAGAGCAGGGCTTCTTAAGCTTTTCCACTTGTGACCTCTTTCCACCTGAGAAATGTTTACGTGAAATAAAATAGGGATGAAAATCAAACATTTGCAAGGCTTGCTAAACAGGCTGTTTTTCTTTTTTATGAAGCATAGCTGAAGCATCTTCTGCAGAGGCCACTGTAAACACTGTAGAACCAATTCACGTCAATGTCTAAAACAGAAAACTTCCCGCTGCCACTATTTCAGGACCCCAATATTGAGCAAAATTGACTCCATTTGGAGTCAGAAGCCACAGTTTAAGAAGCTGCATCCTAGACCATGGTGAATGGGTCATACAATGGAATACAATAAAATCACATGGGAAAAACACATCACTTGAGACAAAAAAGAAACCATGCCAATATAGATTGCTGTGAGTTTTCTGGACTGTATGGCCATGTTACAAAAGTATTATTATTTATTCATTTCTATCCCACTTTTCTCCCGTGAGTGGGATTTAAAGTGGCGTACAACCAGGCCTGTAGCATTTTCAAAACCTCTCCCAATTTTTTTTTTCTGGCTACGGCCCTGCGTACAACATATAAAATTCATACAAATACATCCGACCACAATACATAATCAGTTAAAATATCATATCCCGATATGAAAAAAACCCAATTAACATATCAAATAAAACAATTTAAAACTTACATCAAGCACCATTTAAAGATATCCATAACCTCTGGCCACTGAAGTTATTTGTCAAACATTATCAAAATATTTATCAGACTGGCAGTGCCTATGATCATTTTTAATTCTCTCCTGATGTTTTGCCCACATCTAGGGCAGGCATGCTCAGAGGTTGTGAGGTCTGTTGGAAACTAGGCAAGTGGGGTTTTAATATCTGTGGAGACAATCAGGCCCAGTTAACACTTCCCAACAAAGTATTCCCCCAGGCAGGATGAAGCCAGGCTTTGAAGCTGCAAGGCTATTCAATGCTAACTGCAACATTCCCACTTTCCTTCAGCAGACAAGAGTTCTTTCTCCCACCCTGAACATTATTCCACAGGTATATAAACTTAGTTTCCTAGTTGCCTAGTTTCCAAAGGACCTCACAAACTCTGAGGATGCTGGCGAGAGATGTGGGTGAAACATCAGGAGAGAATGCTTCTGGAACATGTCCAAATAGCCTGGAAAAATCACAGCAACCAAATAATTCCGTCCATGAAACCCTTCGACAACACCTTGCCATTGTAGCTTTTCTGTTTGTTTTCAGGACTCCATGTGCAACTCCACTTTACAATAAATGCGGTTTGACCCCACTTTAACTGCCATGGCTCAGAATCCCGAGTTTCAATTAAAGGAGGGGTCAGTCTGCATTATTTCGACAGTGAGGATGCACACCCAGAATGTGAGAAAGTTCCCTTTTTGGATGGCGATTCTCAGAAAACCCCCAGCCAGCAGAAGTTTCCATCCCCAAAATGAAAAGTTTTAGACGCTCTGGATATTCGATGCATCTCCATTCCTGAGAGCCATTGTTGAAGGTGGAAAGGTAAGAAATACAAATATATAATACAGGTTTACCTCTGAGACTTGAAGCCCTCACCTCTTGACACCTCCAATAGGAAATGTGGTCTAAACATAATATGGAGAGCTCCCTACACCACTCAAAGGAGAAAGAATAGCTGTTCAACATGTTTCTGTGGCTTTTTTATTCCAAACTAACTTTACAAGAAACTAGCTGTGCCCGGCCACGCGTTGCTGTGGCTAGGGCTTAATTTTTCTTTTCTTTTTGTTGTATGAACGTAGAGGCGTGGATGAGAGGTTGTGCTGTCAATTTTCGAGGTTGTGGGGCATTTAGTTTAGTTGTTTTGTCCGGTGCCGTGATTCCATTACCCTTTTATATATATATATATACTAGCTGTGCCCTGCCACGTGTTGCTGTGGCCAATTGGAATTGCAGTGAATAGCCTTGCTGCTTCAAAGCCTGGCTGTTTTCTACTAGGGATGTGTAGTTTGTTTATTTGTTATATTTATATAATAAATAAACAATATATATTTATTATTATTATATATTTATTTATATATTATTATTTATATTTATATTTATATATGTATATATATATAATATTTATTTATATATTAATTATTATATTTTATTATTTTCTTGTATTACTTTTAGTTATTTTCTGTTATAGTATTTTATTGTATTAATTTTTTAGTATTTCTTAGTGTTTTTATTATTTTTATTGGGTTGCTAGGAGACCAAGTTGGGAGGAGCTTAGCCTTCTAACTGGCAGCAACTGGATAAAAGCAATTCTTCCTCTCCCTCTAATTAGGACTTTATTTTTCTTTTCTTTTTGTTGTATCAACCTAGAGGCATGGATGAGGGGTTGTGCTGTCGATTTTCGAGGTTGTGGGGTGTTTACTTTTGTTGTTTTGTCCGCTGCCGTGATGCCATCACTCTTTTATATATATAGAAGATAGATAAAAGCACCAGGTGATTCATTCTCAACCTTCTAGAGTAGGCATGAGACAACCTGGGCCCTCCTTCCAGGTGTTTTGGACTCCAACTCCCACAATTCCCAACAATCTCAGGCCCCTTTCTTTTCCCTCAGGCCCCTTCCCTGGATCTGGGCACTCAACTCCTATTGATGCAGGCCAAAATCCCATTGGCTTTTTCAGCCGCCGCATGACACTGTTGGCTCATGTTCACCTTCCTGTCCATGAGGACTCCAGGATCTTTTTCACACACACACTGCTGTCAAGCCAGGCATCATCCCCATTCTGTTTTCCTTCCTTTCGTATTCTTCTCTTCACCAATCCACCCTTTTTTCTTCTTATCTTCTCTTTTCCCCTCCTTCTTTCTTTCCCTTTCCTATCTCTCCCTCCTTCCCTTCCTCCCTCTTTCTTTCCTTCTACTTTTCTGTCCCTCATCAATCCCACTTTTCTTCTTCTCTCCTCCTTTTCCTTTCTTCCCCTTTCTCTCCCTTCCTTCTTATTTCTTTCCTTCTATTTTCCCTTCACCAATCCACCCTTTTTTCTTCTTATCTTCTCCTTTCCCCTCCTTCTTTCCTTCCCTTTCCCATCTCTCCCCTTCCTTCCTCTTTCCTTCTACTTTTCTGTCCCTCATCAATCCCACTTTTCTTCTTCTCTCCTCCTTTTCCTTTCTTCCCCTTCCTTCTTATTTCTTTCCTTCTATTTTCCCTTCACCAGTCCCCCTTTTTCTCCTTCTTTTCTCCTTTCCCTTCCTTGACCTTTCCTCCCTCCCTTTCATCCTTCCTTCCTCCCTCTTTCTTTCCCTCTATTTTTCCTTCCATTCATATTCTTCTCTTCACCAATCATTTCCTTCTTTTCTTCTCTCCCCTTTCCCTTTCTTTCTTTCTTTCTTTCTTTCTTTCTTTTTTCCCCTTTCTTCCTTCCTTCCTTCTTTCCTTTTACTTTCCCTTCCCTTTTTTCTTCCCTTCCCTTCACCACTCTCCCTTTTCCTTTCTTCTCTCATCCTTTCCCTTCCTTCCGTCTTTCCTTTCCTTTCCTCTCCCATTCCTGCCTCTCCCTTCCTTCACCTTTATTTCCTTCCTTCCTTCCTTTTTCTTTTCCTTTCCTCATCAATCCCCCTTCCTCCTCCTCCTTCTTTTTCTCCTCCTCCTCCTTTCCCTTTTGTTCTCTTCTTTCCTTCCTCTTTATTTCCTTCTACTTTTCCTTCCCTTCATATTCTTCTCCCTCCCTCCCTTCCTTCCTTTCCTTTCCTCATCAATCCCCTGTCTTCTTCTTCTTCTCCTCCTCCTCCTCCTCCTCCTCCTTTCCCTTTTGTTCCCTTCTTTCCTTCCTCTTTATTTCCTTCTACTTTTCCTTCCCTTCATCAGTCTCCCCCTTCCTTCTTTCCTTCTTTTGTCTCTCTCTTTCCTTTCCTCTCCCTTCCTTCCTTCCTTCCTTTCCTTTCCTTTCCTTTCCATTCCTTCTACTTTTCCTTCCCTCATCAATCCGCCTTTTCTTCTTTTCTCCTTTCCCTTCCTTCCTTCCTTCCTTCCTTCCTTCCTTCCTTCCTTCCTTCCTTCTACTTTTCCTTTTCCTCCTCCTCCTTCTTTTTCTCCTCCTTTCCCTTCCTTCCTTTTTCTTTCCTTCTACTTTTTTCCCTTCATATTCTTCTCTTTTCTTCACCAGTCTTCCCCTCCCTCCCTCCCTTCCTCTCTCTTTCTTCTCTCCTTTCCCTTCCTTCCATTCTTTCTTTCCTTTCCTCTCCCTTCCTTTGACCTTCCTTCCTTCCCTCCTTCCTTTCCTTCTACTTTTCCTTCCCTCATCAATCCGCCTTTTCTTCTTTCCTCTTTCCTTCCATCTACTTTTCCTTCCCTTCATATTCTTCTCTTCCCTTCACCAGTTTAACCCTTCCTTCCTTCCTTCCTTCCTTTCTTCTCTCCTTTCCCTTCCTTTCATTCTTTCTTTCCTTTCCTTCCTTCTTCCCTTCCTCTTTCTTTCCTTCTCCTTTTCCTCCCCCTCCTTCCTCCCTTTTCTCCTCCTCCTCCTCCTGCAATCATAAATCCCCCCCCCTCTCTCTCTCTCTCTCTCTCTCTCTCTCTCTCTCTCTCTCTCTCTCTCTCTCTCTCTTACCCCCTCCCCTGAATTCCCTCCAGGGTCTCAATGGCAGAGGATTTTGGGGCGGGGGGCGTTTCCAGGCCGGGCTTGGACCAGATAGGCTGCTTTCCCTCCCTCCCTCCCTCCCTCTTTCCCATCTCTGCAGGTGTGTGCCTGCCTGCCTGCCTGCCTGCCTGCCTCTTTTGGGGAGGGGGCTCCCTTCCCTCCCTCCCTCCCTCCCTCCTCGCTCTCTCCCTCCCTCCCCTGAATCCCCCTCCCCGAAAGGAAAGAGGACGCGGCCTACGTGCCTGGAAAGAGAGCCAGGAGAGAGCCCACGCAGGAGCCACGCAGGCGCCCCTCCCAGCCTCGCTCTCGCGCTCTCTTTTGCTGACCACCAAAGGCCTGGACCCTCCGAAGGGAAGGAAGGAAGGAAGGAAGGAAGGAAGGAAGGAAGGAAGGAAGGAAGGAAGGAAGGAAGAGGAGGAGGAGGAGGAGGAGGAGGAGGAGGAGGAGGAGAAGAGGAAGAAGAAGAAGAAGAAGAAGAAGAAGAAGAAGAAGAAGAAGAAGAAGAAGAAGAAGAAGAAGAAGAAGAAGAAGAAATAAAAAAGGAGGAGAGAAGGAAGGAAAGAAAAAAGGAAGGAAGAAGGGACGAAGGAAGGAAGGGGAAGGGGAAGAAGAAGAAGAAATAAAAAAAGGAGGAGAGAAGGAAGGAAAGAAAAAGGAAGGAAGAAGGGACGAAGGAAAGAAGGAAGGAAGGGGAGGAGGAGGAGGAGGAGGAGAAGAAGAAGAAGAAGAAGAAATAAAAAAGGAGGAGAGAAGGAAGGAAAGAAAAAAGGAAGGAAGAAGGGACAAAGGAAGGAAGGAAGGAAGGAAGGAAGGAAGGAAGGAAGGAAGGAAGGGGAAGAAGAAGAAGAAGAAATAAAAAAAGGAGGAGAGAAGGAAGGAAAGAAAAAAGGAAGGAAGAAGGGACGAAGGAAGGAAGGGGAAGGGGAAGAAGAAGAAGAAGAAGAAGAAGAAGAAGAAGAAGAAGAAGAAGAAGAAGAAGAAGAAATAAAAAAGGAGGAGAGAAGGAAGGAAAGAAAAAAGGAAGGAAGAAGGGAGGGAGGGAGGGAGGAAGGAAGGAAGGAAGGAAGGGGAAGAAGAAGAAGAAGAAGAAGAAGAAGAAGAAGAAGAAGAAGAAGAAGAAGAAGAAGAAGAAGAAGAAGAAGAAGAAGAAGAAATAAAAAAAGGAGGAGAGAAGGAAGGAAAGAAAAAAGGAAGGAAGAAGGGAGGGAGGGAGGAAGGAAGGATGGAAGGAAGGGGAAGAAGAAGAAGAAGAAGAAGAAGAAGAAGAAGAAGAAGAAGAAGAAGAAGAAGAAGAAGAAGAAGAAGAAGAAGAAGAAGAAGAAGAAGAAGAAGAAAGGAATAAAAGAAGGAAGGAAAGAAAAAAGGAAGGAGGGAAGGAAGGAAGGAAGGAAGGAAGGAAGGGGAAGGAAAAGAAGGAGTAGGAGGAGGAGGAAGGAAGGAATAAAAAAGGAAGGAAGGAAGGAAAAAAGGAAGGAAGGAGGGAAGGAAGGAAAAGAAAAAGGAGGAGGAGGAGGACGGAAGGAGGGAAGGAAGAAAAAAGAGGAAGGGAAGAAGGAAGGAAGGGAAGAAGGGTGGATGCGCCGCAGGGAAGAGCGAGCAGGAGGGGCGGGGAGGCTCCAAAATGAGTCGGGGTCGCCTCCCTCCCTCCCTCCCTCCTTTCATTCTCTCTCTCTCTCTTTCTCCCTCCCTCCCTCCTTCCTTCCCTCTCTCTTTTGCATTCTGTCTGGGTGTGCAGCCGGCTAAAAATAGACCTCCTCTTCCCTCTCCCGCGCTCCCTCCTTCCCTCCCTCTCTCTCTCTCTCTGACGCAGGGGAAGGAAGGAAGGGAGGCAGACCCCCCCCCCCCAATACACTTGGACACGGAGAGGATCGGGTTGTCACAGGGGAGGGGGAGGCAGGGAGAGACCCCTCTTTCTCCTGACCCAGAAGAAGGGAGGGAGGCAGAAAAGAGAGCCCTCCGCCTTTGGTCGGGGGTGGGAGAAATATTAGGGGGGGGGGGGTCCTGATTAATTATTATTAATTAATTATTCAATGCTGCAGCTCTGGACCACTTCCCATCATGGAATCCTAGAGTTGGAAGAGACCCCCAAAGCCTTTCTGCCCAACCC
Source organism: Anolis carolinensis (assembly GCF_035594765.1). Taxonomy (NCBI): domain Eukaryota; kingdom Metazoa; phylum Chordata; class Lepidosauria; order Squamata; family Anolidae; genus Anolis; species Anolis carolinensis. The sequence goes on along the minus strand of NC_085846.1, from coordinate 4,160,492 downwards.
CTGAAAATACACACATACATACATAGATGACAGCCGGATAATTGATAAATAATAATAAATAGGTAGGTGATGGATGGATAGATACTTAGATACCAAGATATAGATAGATAGAGAGATAGATAGATGGATGGATGGATGGACGGACGGACGGACAGACAGATAGATGGGTAAATAGACAGATGACAGATAGGTATAGATACAGATAGATGATAAATATATAGATAGGTAGATGATAGACAATAACTATACATAGATAGGTAGATAGATGATTGATAGAGACAGATAGATGGATGGATAGATAATTGATACATTTATGATAGATATATACATAGGTAGGTAGGTAGATACAGATAGAGTAGATAGATGTGTGGGTAGATAGATAGATGACAGAGAGATGATAAATATATAGATAGATAGGTAGATAGATGATAGAGACAGATAGATGGATGGATGGATGGATAGATAGATCATAGATTGATAGATTTATGATAGATAGATGTGTGGGTAGATAGATGACAGATAGATGTTAAATATATAGATAGGTTGATAGATGATAGATAGATAGATAGATAGATAGATAGATAGATAGATAGATAGATAGATAGATAATAAATAGATAGGTAGATAGATGATTGATATGGATGGATGGATAGATAGATATATGGATAGATTGATAGATATATAGATAGAAGATAGATTTATGATAGATAAATATATAGGTAGGTGGGTGGGTAGGTAGGTAGATACAGATAGATGATAGATAGATAGATAGATAGATAGATAGATAGATAGATAGATAGATAGATAGATAGATAGATAGATAGATAGATAGATAGATAGATGCGTGGGTAAATAGATGACAGATAGATATAGATAGATGATAAATATATAGATAGGTAGATAGATGATTGATAGAGACAGATGGATGGATGGATGGATAGATAATAGATTGATAGATAGATAGATAGATAGATAGATAGATAGATAGATAGATAGACAGACAGATGGATAGCTATGTGGGTAGATAGATGACAGATAGAGATAGATGATAAATATATAGATAGATAGATGATAGATAGATAATAAATACATAGGTAGATAGATGATTGGTAGAGACAGATAGATGGAGGGATGGATAATAGATTGATAGATTTATGATAGATAGATAGATAGATAGATAGATAGATAGATAGATAGAAATAGATGGATAGATAGATAGATAGATAGAAATAGATGGATAGATAGATAGATAGATAGATAGATAGATAGATAGATAGATAGATACAAATAGATGGATAGATAGATAGATAGATAGATAGATAGATAGATACAAATAGATGGATAGATAGATAGATAGATAGATAGATAGATAGATAGATAGATAGATAGATACAAATAGATGGATAGATAGATAGATAGATAGATAGAAATAGATGGATGGATAGATAGATAGATAGATAGATAGATAGATAGATAGATAGATACTAATAGATGGATAGATAGATAGATAGATAGATAGATAGATGAAAGATAGATAATAAATACATAGATAGGTAGATAGATGATTGATAGATATAGATGGATGGATGGATAGATAATAGATTGATAGATTTATGATAGGTAGGTAGGTAGATGATAGATATAGATAGCTAGATGATATACATAGGTGATAGGAACGTACCAACGTAGATGATAGATACATAGATAATAGATAGATAGATAGATACTGTATATACATAGATGAGCCCCCGGTGGCACAGCATGTTAAAGCACTGAGCTGCTGAACGTGCAGACTGAAAGGCACTCTGCTCATGTTCGGAATCATTCTGCTCATGCTCAGAGGTCTTCTACTCATGTTCAAAGGCACTCTGCTCATGCTCAGAGCCACTTATGTTCAAAGGCACTCTGTTCATGCTTAAGGCATTTATGTTATGCTCAGGTGCCCTCAGGTCATGCTCAGAGGCACTTATGTTCAGCGGCATTCTGTTCATGCTCAGAGGCATTTATGTTTCAGAGGCACTCTGCTTATGTCCAAAGGCACTTTGCTCATGCTCAGAGGCATTTATGTTTCAGAGGCACTCTGTTTATGCTCAGAGGCACTCTGCTCATGTGTAAAGCCACTCTGCTTATGCTCAGAGACATTCTGCTCATGCTCAGAAGCACTCTTCTCATGCTCAAGTGCAATCTGCTATTGCTCAGAGGCAGCTATGTACAGAGGCACTCTGCTCAGGTTCAGAGGCATTTATGTTTCAGAGACACTCTGTTCATGTTCAGAGGCACTCTTCTCATGCTCAGATGCAGTCTGCTCTTGCTCAGAGGCAGTTATGTTTGGAGGCACTCTGTTCATGCTCAGAGGCACGTGTTCAGAGGCACCCTGCTCAGGTTCAGAGTCATTTATGTTTCAGAGGCACTCTGCTCATGTCCAGAGGCACTCTCTCCATGTGCAAAGGCACTCTGTTCATGCTCAGATGCAGTCTGCTCTTGCTCAGAGGCACATGTTCAGGTGCACTCTGCTCAGGTTCACAGACATTCTGCTCATGCTCAGAGGCACTCTTCTCATGCTCAGATGCAGTCTGCTCTTGCTCAGAGGCAGCTATGTTCAGAGGCACTTTGCTCAGGTTCAGAGGCATTTATGTTTCAAAGGCACTCTGTTGATGCTCAGAGGCACTATGTTCAGCAGAGGCAATCTGCTCTTGCTCAGAGGCAGCTATGTTCAGAGGCACTCTGTTCATGCTCAGAGGCACTTATGTTCAGAGGCACTCTGTTCATGCTCAGAGGCATGTAAGTTTCAGAGGCATTCTGCTCATGCCCAAAGGCACTCTGCTCATGCTCAGATTTATTCTGCTCATGTTCGGAGGCACTCTGTTCATGCTCAGAGGCACTTATATTCAGGGGCACTCTGCTCAGGTTCAGAGACATTTATGTTTCAGAGCCACTCTGCTCATGTCCAAAGGCACTCTGTTCATGCTCAGAGGCATCTATGTCCAGAAGCATTACTCAAGCTCAGAGGGGGAGTCCGGGGAGGCCCAAGCGCACGGGGCATGACACCCAGAAGAGGCCCTGGGAGCGCTTGGCCTTTCTTTCTTCGGCGGGCACGGTTGTTCAGAGGCAGCTCACATCCATTGCTCCTCCCGGCCCATATAGATCCCTCGCCTGCCTGCTTCCCTTCCGAAAGTGCGTTTTATGGATAATTTATAAGCCGCCAGTGACAGATTTAAAGCCAATCCGTTTCGGCTCAAAGAAGCAGCAAGAGGGGAAGGGAAGGGGGGGGGGGGAAAGAGAGGCATTTGCTAGTTTCTGAATATTGAACCAAAGTGTATATACAAGGCATGGGCCAAGTTGGGCCCTGCAGGTGTTTTGGACTGCAACTCCCATAGACATTTGTAAAGTGTGTCCCATTATCGGATTATATTTCCTGGTGTAAACCATGGTGTTTTGGACTCCAACTCCCACCATTCCTGACAGCCTCAGGCCCCTTCCTTTTGCCCCTCGGCCGCTTAAGCGGCCGAGGGGCAAAAGGAAGGGGCCTGAGGCTGTGAGGAATGGTGGGAGTTGCAGTCCAAAACACCTGCAGGACCCAACTTGGCCTTTCCATGGTCTATACAGCTGCAGCATCTCCTGCCTGGGCTATCATGGGCACATGAGTGATTGACAGGCCCGGGAAGGGGAGCAACGCCTATCAGTCAAAGCCGGGTGAAACTAGGTGCCAAGGTCTCTTGGGGAACAGGGCTCAAGGCGCCGGATCTCATGGGTCACTGCCAGGGCAAGGGGTTTGCCATCCACTGTGATGCCCATCATTGCTTTTTGTGGCTCGCTGCTTCCACCTGGTGGTCGCCTCCTGCATTGCTTGCAGCCTGCTTGCAATCTGTTTTTTTGGAGGGAGACAGACTACCACAACTATCATCCCCCAAGGTGTTATAGAGTGCTGAACTGGGACAGGGAGTGCAAGGATAGATCCAGGCCCCATGTAATCATTCATGGACTTGCATTAAAGAATACCCCGATATTGCAGCTGAAATTCTACTAACTTTGACCAAATTATGTTGTCGGAGGTTTTCATTGCCGGAATCACTGGGTTGCTGTGGTTAAACCGCTGAGCTGCTGAACTTGCTGACTGAAAGGTCAATGATTCCAATTCAGGGAGTGGAGTGAGCTCCCGCTGTTAGCCCCAGCTCCGCCCTTCTCACCCCGAAGGGGACTCAGGGCGGATCACATTATATACATATAGGGCAAACATTCAATGCCCATAAACACATAGAACAGAGACAGAGACAGACGCAGAGGCAATTTAACCTCCTGAGGGGATGTTCGATTCTGGCCACAGGGGGGAGCAGATGCTTCCTCATCCACTGTGACGGCACTTCCTCATTCCAACATCGTAAATTAGTTAAATTTGCCTCCCCACTTTTTATAAGTGGTACCTTATTTCCTACTTGATAGATGCAACTATCTTTCGGGTTGCTAGGTCAGCAACGAGCAGGGGCTATTTTTTATTTTTCAATTAACGGGTGCTCACCCGGACACAGGCTGGCCTCGAACTCATGACCTCATGGTCAGAGTGATTTATTGCAGCAGGTTGCTCACCAGCCTGCGCCACAGCCTGGTTATGATTTTACAAATTAAGCACCAAAACATCATGTTTTACAACAAATTTGACAGAAAAAGCAGTTCAATACGAAATTGAATTCCCCGGTGGCGAAGTGCGTTAAAGCGCTGAGCTGGAGACCGAAAGGTCCCAGGTTCAAATCCCGGGAGCAGAATGAGCGCCCGCTGTTAGCTCCAGCTCCTGCCAACCTAGCAGTTCGAAAACATGCCAATGTGAGTAGATCAATAGGTACTGCTCCGGTGGGAAGGTAACGGCGCTCCAGCAGTCATGCCAATGGCCACATGACCTTGGAGGTGTCTATGGACAACGCCGGCTCTTCGGCTTAGAAATGAAGATGAGCACCAACCCCCAGAGTCAGACATGACTGGACTTAATGTCAAGGGAAACCTTTACCTCTATCAGCATCTCGGGGTGCATCTACACCAGTGGTTCTCAATCTATGGGTCTGAAGGTGTTTTAACCTACAACTCCCAAAAATCCCAGCCTGTTTACCAGCTGTTAGGATTCCTGGGAGTTGAAGCCCAACAAGGTATTGTGGACAAATAGTTCAAGGATTTTATACTGTATGGTTTAAAATGTATTTATTGTATTTTGTTAAATTATTCAATTGTTTTAATTGTTTATGCTTTATCTTCTTGTATTGTATATTGGCATTGAATTTTTGCCAGATTGTGAGCCGCCCTGAGTCCCTTCAGGTGAGGGGCCGGGCTGTGGCGCAGGCTGGTGAGCAGCCTGCTGCAATAAATCACTCTGACCATGAGGTCATGAGTTCGAGGCCAGCCCGTGGTGGGGTGAGCACCCGTCAATTAAAAAATAAAAAATAGCCCCTGCTCGTTGCTGACCTAGCAACCCGAAAGATAGTTGCATCTATCAAGTAGGAAATAAGGTACCACTTATAAAAAAATGGGGAGGCAAATTTAACTAATTTACGACGTTGGAATGAGGAAGTGCCGTCACAGCAGATGATGAAGCAGCTGCTCCCCCCTGTGGCCAGAATCGAACATCCCCTCAGGAGAAGGTTAAATTGCCTCTGCGTCTGTCTCTGTCTCGGTTCTATGTGTATATGGGCATTGAATGTGTGCCCTATATGTATATAATGTGATCCGTGCTGAGTCCCCTTCGGGGTGAGAAAGAAGGGCGGAATATAAATACTGTAAATAAATATAAAATAAATAAATAGAAATGAGGGAAATAAATAAATAAATAGATAAGCAACATCTAGGAACCCACAGGTTGGGAACCACTGAAGGACAGGAAAGAAAGGAGATTCCACACTGTGAAAGCTATTCAGCAGTGGAACTCTTTGCTCAGGAGTGTGGTGGAAATTCCTTCTTTGGAGGCTTTGAAGGAGAGGCTGGATGGCCATCTGTTGGGGGGGCTTTGAAGGTGATTTTCCTGATTCTTGGCAGAATGGGGTTGGACTGGATGGCCCATGAGCCGGCTCTTCAGCTTAGAAATGGAGATGAGCACCAACCCACAGAATATGAGTAGATCAATAGGTACTGCTCCGGCGGGAAGGTAACGGCACTCCATGCAGTCATGCCAGTGGCCACATGGCTTTGGAGGTGTCTACGGACAACGCCGGCTCTTCGGCTTAGAAATGGAGATGAGCACCAACCCACAGAGTATGAGTAGATCAATAGGTACTGCTCCGGCGGGAAGGTAACGGCACTCCATGCAGTCATGCCAGTGGCCACATGACCTTGGAGGTGTCTACGGACAACGCCGGCTCTTCGGCTTAGAAATGGAGATGAGCACCAACCCACAGAGTATGAGTAGATCACTAGGTACTGCTCCGGCGGGAAGGTAACGGCACTCAATGCAGTCATGCCAGTGGCCACATGACCTTGGAGGTGTCTACGGACAACGCCGGCTCTTGGGCTTAGAAATGGAAATCAGCACCAACCCCCAGAGTATGAGTAGATCAATAGGTACTGCTCTGGCGGGAAGGTAACGGCACTCCATGCAGTCATGCCAGTGGCCACATGACCTTGGAGGTGTCTACGGACAACGCCGGCTCTTGGGCTTAGAAATGGAAATCAGCACCAACCCACAGAGTATGAGTAGATCAATAGGTACTGCTCCGGCGGGAAGGTAACGGCACTCCATGCAGTCATGCCAGTGGCCACATGACCTTGGAGGTGTCTACGGACAACACTGGCTCTTCGGCTTAGAAATGGAGATGAGCACCAACCCACAGAGTAGATCACTAGGTACTGCTTGGGCAGGAAGGTAACGGTGTTCCATGCAGTCATGCCAGTGGCCACATGACTTTGGAGGTGTCTACGGACAACGCCGGCTCTTCGGCTTAGAAATGGAGATGAGCACCAACCCACAGAGTATGAGTAGATCAATAGGTACTGCTCCGGCGGGAAGGTAACGGCACTCCATGCAGTCATGCCAGTGGCCACATGACTTTGGAGGTGTCTACGGACAACGCCGGCTCTTGGGCTTAGAAATGGAAATCAGCACCAACCCCCAGAGTATGAGTAGATCAATAGGTACTGCTCTGGCGGGAAGGTAACGGCACTCCATGCAGTCATGCCAGTGGCCACATGACCTTGGAGGTGTCTACGGACAACGCCGGCTCTTGGGCTTAGAAATGGAAATCAGCACCAACCCCCAGAGTCGGTCATGACTGGACTTAAAGTCAAGGGAAACCTTTACCTTTAGTAATTACTGTATTACTGTAACATGGTGGAAGAACTTCCTGACTGTGTGTATGAGACAGGGAGAGAGCTGTTCAGCAGTGGAACTCTCTGCTGGGGAGTGTGGTGGAGGCTTCGAAGGAGAGGCTGGATAGGGGGGCTTTGAAGGCGATTTTGGCAGAATGGGGAGATATATAGAGGGGGGAAAGTGCCCCATCCCGGTCTCCAGGGGGCGCCCTTGCTCTCCGGAGTCATCACAATCCTCTCCTGTTGGCGCCCCCTACAGGCCGCCTGTTGTTGGCGTCACAAGCCTCCTCCCTCCTCCTCCTCCTGGCCTTTTGCCACCGGGAGGGAGGGAGGGTGGGAGGGGTCTCCCTTGGGTCATCCTCCGCCCCATGGGCCTGATCTCTCCTCCGGCGCCGCCCCCCTGCCAGGACCCCGAGGGCTGCTGCCTGGAGCTCCACGAGACCCTGGTGGTCCTGGTGGCCCTCATCCTCCTGGTCCAGGTGGCCCTCAAGCTCCTCACCCTGGTAGGGCTCCGCGCCGGGTTGTAGTCCGAACTGCTTGTTCACCGGGGGAACGCCCTTGGGCAACACCCTAGCTCAGGCATGGGCCAACTTGGGCCCTCCCTCCAGGTGTTTTGGACTGCAACTCCCACCATTCCTAACAGCCGGTAGGCTGTTAGGAATGGTGGGAGTTGCAGTCCGAAACACCTGGAGGGAGGGCCCAAGTTGGCCCATGCCCACTGTCTCAATACCAGGGAGTTATAGTTTCACAAGACTTTGTAGAACTACAACTCCCAGGGTTCCATAGCGTTGAGCCTTCTGAGACTATAGCTTCCAGGAAAGGCCTTATGAGACTACAACTCCCAAGAAAGACCCCATGAGGCTATAAGCCATAGAGCGCCGTTGCATTAAGCCTTGTAAAACTAGAACTCCCAAGGAAGTTCTATGAGGTTGCAACTCCCAGGACCCTATAGCGTTGAGCCTTTGGAAACTATCATTCCCGGGAAAGACCTTGTGGGACTACAACTCCCAGGATCCCATACTGTTGAGTGTTCCGATACTGTACCTCCCGGAAAAGGCCTTGTGGAACTACAACTCCCAGGCTCCCATAGCATTAAGCCTTTGGAAACTATAGCCCCCAAGAAAGGCCTTATGAGACTATAACTCCCAGGATCCCATAGCATTAAGCCTTTGGAAACTATAGCTCCCAAGAAAGGCTTCATGAGACTATAACTCCCAGGATCCCATAGCATTAAGCCTTTGGAAACTATAGCTCCCAAGAAAGGCCTTATGAGACTATAACTCCCAGGATCCCATAGCATTAAGCCTTTGGAAACTATAGCCCCCAAGAAAGGCCTTATGAGACTATAACTCCCAGGATCCCATAGCATTAAGCCTTTGGAAACTATAGCTCCCAAGAAAGGCTTCATGAGACTATAACTCCCAGGATCCCATAGCATTAAGCCTTTGGAAACTATAGCTCCCAAGAAAGGCCTTATGAGACTATAACTCCCAGGATCCCATAGCATTAAGCCTTTGGAAACTATAGCCCCCAAGAAAGGCCTTATGAGACTATAACTCCCAGGATCCCATAGCATTAAGCCTTTGGAAACTATAGCTCCCAAGAAAGGCTTCATGAGACTATAACTCCCAGGATCCCATAGCATTAAGCCTTTGGAAACTATAGCCCCCAAGAAAGGCCTTATGAGACTATAACTCCCAGGATCCCATAGCATTAAGCCTTTGGAAACTATAGCTCCCAAGAAAGGCCTTATGAGACTATAACTCCCAGGATCCCATAGCATTAAGCCTTTGGAAACTATAGCTCCCAAGAAAGGCTTCATGAGACTATAACTCCCAGGATCCCATAGCATTAAGCCTTTGGAAACTATAGCCCCCAAGAAAGGCCTTATGAGACTATAACTCCCAGGATCCCATAGCATTAAGCCTTTGGAAACTATAGCTCCCAAGAAAGGCCTTATGAGACTATAACTCCCAGGATCCCATAGCATTAAGCCTTTGGAAACTATAGCCCCCAAGAAAGGCCTTATGAGACTATAACTCCCAGGATCCCATAGTGTTGAGCCTTCCAAAAACGATAGTTCCTAGAAAAAGCCTTATGGAACTACAACTCCCAGTAACTCACAGGCATTAAGCCTTGTGAAACTATAACCCCCCAAGGAGGATCTGTGAGACTATAACTCCCAGGGTCCCATAGCATTGAGCCTTCCGAAACTATAGCTCCCGGGAATGGCCTTCTGGAACTACAACCCACAATGTCCCATACCATTAAGCCTTATGAGACTACAACTCCCAGGGTCCCATAGCATTGAGCCTTCCAAAAACTATAGTTTCCTGGAAAAGCCTTATGGAACTACAACTCCCAGTACCTCAAAGGCATTAAGCCTTGTGAAACTATAACCCTCCAAGGAAGATCTGTGAGACTACAACTCCCAGGGTCCCATAGCATTGAGCCTTACGAAACTATAGCTCCCAGGAAAGGCCTTATGGAACAATGTCCCATACCATTAAGCCTTATGAGACTACAACTCCCAGGGTCCCATAGCATTGAGCCTTCCAAAAACTATAGTTTCCTGGAAAAGCCTTATGGAACTACAACTCCCAGTACCTCAAAGGCATTACGCCTTGTGAAACTATAACCCCCCAAGGAAGATCTGTGAGACTACAACTCCCAGGACCCCATAAAGTTGAGCCTTGTGAAACAATAGCTCTCAGGAAAGGCCTTGTGGAACTACAACTCCCAGTATTCCATAACATTGAGTCTTGTGAAACTATAATGCCCAGGAAAAACCTTATGAGACTACATCTCCCAGGATTTCATACCATTGAGCCTTGGGAAACTAAAACTCCCAGGAAAGTGAGACTGCAACTCCCAGAGTCCCATAGCATCGAGCCTTCTGAAACAATAGCTTCTGAGAACAACCTTATGGATCCACCTTGTGAGACTACAACGCTCAGGATCCCATAAAGCTGAGCCTTCCGAAACTATAATTCCCAGGAAAGGCCTTGTGAAACTACAACTCCCAGTATCCCATAGCATTGAGCCCTGGGAAACTATAACTCCCAGGAAAGAAAACCTTATAAAACTATAATTCCCAGGAAAGGCCTTGTGGAAGTACAACTCCCAGTATCCCATAGCATTGAACCTTGGGAAACTATAACTCCCAGGAAAGAAAACCTTATAAAACTATAATTCCCAGGAAAGGCCTTGTGGAACTGCAACTCCCAGTATCCCATAGCAGTGAGCCTTGGGAAACTATAACTTTCAGGAAAGAAAACTTTATAAAACTATAATTCCCAGGAAAGGTCTTGTGGAACTACAACTCCCAGTATCCCATAGCAGTGAGCCTTGGGAAACTAAAACTCCCAGGGGGAAAAACCTTATAAAACTATAATTCCCAGAAAAGGCCTTGTGGAACTGCAACTCCCAGTATCCCATAGCATTGAGCCTTGGGAAACTATAACTTTCAGGAAAGAAAACCTTATAAAACTATAATAATAATAATAATAATAATAATAATAATAATAATAATAATAATAATAATAATAACAACTTTATTTTTATACCCCGCCTCTATCTCCCCAAAGGGGACTCAGGGCGGCTTACATGGGGCCAAGCCCAAATAAAAACAATAGCAATATAAAACACAACAATAGACAAAAAAACATGCACAATTATAAAAATTTAAACATTTAATTCCCAGGAAAGGCCTTGTGGAACTGCAACTCCCAGTATCCTATAGCATTGAGCCTTGGGAAACTATAACTCCCAGGGAAAAAAAAAAACCTTGATGAGACGGCAACTCCCAGGATCTCATGCCGTTGAGCCTTCCGAAACTATAGCTTCCGGGAACGGCCTTCCGGAACTACAACTCCTAGGGAAGACTTTGTGAGGCTACGACTCCCAGGACCCCACAAAGTTGAGCCTTGTGAAACTATCACTCCCTTTGAAAGACCTTGTGAGAACTACAACTCCCAGTATCCCATAGCAAGTGGGCCTTGGGAAACTATAACTCCCGGGGGGGGGGGACTATAAGTCCCAAGATAAACTCCCAGGATCTCATGCCATTGAGCCTTGGGAAATTATACTACAACTCCCAGATCTAATGTGCTTTCTCTTTTTCCCGCCACAGATCTACTGCTATCTCTGCCAACTTTTGCACAGTTTCTGCGCCATGATCATTGCCAAAGGTGAGTTGGGATACACGTGGTGAAAGTTGGGCCCTGCAGGTGTTTTGGACTGCAACTCCCAGCATTCCTCACAGCCTCAGGCCCCTTCCTTTTGCCCCTCGGCCGCTTAAGCGGCCGAGGGGCAAAAGGAAAGGGCCTGAGGCTGTGAGGAATGGAGGGAGTTGAAGTCCAAAACACCATGGTTTACACCAGGAAATATAATCCGATAATGGGACACACTTTACAAATGTCTATGGGAGTTGCAGTCCAAAACACCTGCAGGGCCCAACTTTCACCATCCCTATATTATAGATATTCCTAAAACGGGAATCCCAAACCCTTCTGTTCCCAGGGATTCTCCTCCCGGAAAATACATATTTTTTAAAACACTCGCCTCGACACTCTGTTCCCAGACGCTCTAAACGTTGGCATTTAACTCGTGTTACATAATGGCATTATATAATTTCTCGGCGTTGTTTTCAATCCGCCGCTTGAAACAATTGCTAGAAATTGTTGTCTGTTGCCATTTGCTGTTTTATCAGGAATTATGTAACAAGCTGGGTGGGGGAAAAATAGACATCAAATATTGCTGTCGTGGCAAAAAATTCCCCAGATACAGATATTTGAGACCCATTGTCTCAAATGGGTGCCGATTTAATGCAGTTTGGCAACTCTTGAACTGCCCAAACCACAGCTCCCAGGACCCCATAGCGTTGAGCCATGGCAGTTAAAGTGGTCTCAAAGTGCATTAATTCTACAATACAGATGCAACCTATTTCCCTAATTGAGGAAACAAAGCTTCATTCCTATGGAAGGTTGGGGAAGCCTGCCATCTAGTGGCAGATGAGAGCGGCGCAGCCTGTGGAATAATGTTATTAAATTTATTATTATTAATTTATTAGCGACATTTATATCCCGCCCTTCTCACCCCAAAGGGGACTCAGGGCGGCTTACAAGTTATATATACATATAATACATTATATTATTAGTATAGCACAATATAAGCATTATATGTTATTATATTGTACTCTACAACTATATTGCAATATTATTAGTAATATTGCATGTAATATAAATATACAATTTACTAATTTAACCCAAAAGGGACTCAGGGTGGCTTACAAGTTATATATACATAGAATATATTATATTATTAGTATAGTGCAATATAAGCACTATATAAGCATTATATGTTATTATATTGTACTCTATGACTATATTGCAATATTATTAGTAATATTGCATGTAATATAAATATACATTTTAACGCAAAATTGTGCACTTCTGGAGTTTCAAATCCATGGAGACATGGCAGACAGAGATGCATAAACACACTTTGGCCCCACTTTGGACTACAACTCCCAGCATTCCTCATCATGCTTTTCTAGGGCACATGGGAGTTAATATTAATAATAATAATAATAATAATAATAATAATAATAATAATAATAATAATAATATCAATTCTTTATTTATATCCCATGCACAAACATAGAGGGTGAATACATGCTGTAAAAAGGAATGCACTTTGGCCCCACTTTAAACTACAACTCCCAGCATTCCTCATCATGCTTTTCTAGGGCACATGGGAGTTATTATTAATAACAACAACAACAACAACAATTCTTTATTTATATCCCATGCACAAACACAGAGGGTGCATACATGCTGAAAAGGACTGAAAAACTCGGCTTACACCCGAGTATATACGGTACATATAAACGGCAAACATTCAATGCCACAATTTCTTCATAATGTCAAAAGTATAAAGTGACAATAACTTACACATTATAGTAAAAATCCCACATTGAAAAACAATGAATTTAAACATGAAGATCAAACTGCCAAGGAATGCAGTTTGAGCTGCTGTGGCTCAGCACTATTGGATTTTGGTATTATTTATTCCAGGGCCTGCATTGAATAAAATTTTAATCAAATCAGACCACAGGCGGCACTACTCACTTTGGCCACTAGGTGTCAGACTTTCCTAACCTTTCATAGGAATTCAGCTGGATTTACCAAGACCAAGACCAAGCAGGGGACAAATTGGGCCTTCCAGGAATTTTGGACTGCAACTCCCACCATTCCTAACAGCCTCAGGCCCCTTCCTTTTGCCCCTCAGCCGCTTAAGCGGCTGGGGGGCAAAAGGAAAGGGCCTGAGGCTGTTAGGAATGGTGGGAGTTGCAGTCCAAAACCCCTGAGAGGCCCAAGTTGGCCCATTCAACAGTGTAGATGCCCTCATCTGAAGCTCTCCTTTCTCCTTTTTAGAGTGTCAAAGATCGAGACCACCAGCTCCCGCTGTCACGAGGAAAAGCCACAGCCGCAAGCGTTGGGGCCGGTGGTCCGAGTCGGACGTCTCCCGCCAGAAACGCTGCCCGCGCTGCGTCCACTGCACCCTGGAGCCGCTCAAGCTGACCATGAACGTCCAGAACGAGGACAAGGAACCCCGCCGAGCCGGACGGAGGCCGTACGCCGACTACCCGCCGTGCGAATACTGCGAGTGTGAACACCACCACCCGGCGAACCCGCCCCCCACGGCCCCCGCTGTTGTCCGGTACCGGGACGTGGCCTGCGGGACCTCGGAGACCATGTTTTACCCCGGGAGCAACGAGCGCCGGAACACCATCGGGCCGGCCACCGAGATGCAGTACCAGGACGTCGAATACCCCGCCGGAGCCGGCACCCGGACCCGCCGCCCTACCAAGGTCTACATCTATCCGGTCCACCCGCAGACGCCGCCCGGGAGCCGGGCGGCCAGCCCCGAGAGGGCCTACCGGCGCCGGGGGACCGTCACCGAAGAGGGGCCCGAGTACGAGGTCCGGGAGCAGCGCCGGAGGTCCCCCCGGGAGTCCACCGCACCGGTCACCGCCTCGCCGGGCCTGACCCGCTTCCAGAACCTGGCCGCCAGCGTGGCCGCACAGACCGAGGGTGCCGGAGCCAAGTCCAAGACCACGCCTGCCTGGCCGGACCTCACGGGGGGCTCCGACTGGGTCTACCGGCCCCTGAAGTAGATGGAAGCACAGAGAGCCCCAGAGGAAGAAGAGCCCTTCGACACCCCGTCTTGACCCATCTGCCGGGTGGGAGAGAATTAAAGCACAAAAGGGAAACATGGTTGCCTGGCCATCTGTTGGGAGGGTTTTGACTAAGTCCTTCTGCCTGGACAGGATGGCACTTGCGGGTCAGGAGAGAATATTTCTGGAACACGGCCATCCAGCCCAGAATACATACAACAACCCTGTGATCCCAGCCATGAAGGCCTTCGACAACACACTTGGGGTTCTCTTTCAACTCTAGGATTGTTTGCTCCTATCATTTGTCTGTCAGTCTACTGTTTGGGTCGATAAGTTTTCCGGGCTGTATGGCCATGTTCCAGCAGCATTCTCTCCTGACGTTTCGCCCACATCTGTGGCAGGCCTCCTCAGAGGTTGTGAGGTATAATATAGAAGCATTATTTATTATTTATTTATTTATTTACAGCATTTATATTCCACCCTTCTCACCCCGAAGGGGACTCAGGGCGGATCACATTACACATATAGGCAAACATTCAATGCCTTTTAACATAGAACAAAGACAAGACAAACATAGGCTCCGAGCGGGCCTCGAACTCATGACCTCCTGGTCAGAGTGATTCATTGCAGCTGGTTACAGCTGGCATACTCTCCAGCCTACGCCACAGCCCGAGCCCTGCTCTCCTGACGTTTCGCCCACATCTATGGCAGGCATCCTCAGAGGTGGTGTGGTATAACATAGAAGCATTCTCTCCTGATGTTTCGCCCACATTTATGGCAGGCATCCTCAGAGGTGGTGTGGTATAACATAGAAGCATTCTCTCCTGATGTTTCGCCCACATTTATGGCAGGCATCCTCAGAGGTTGTGAGGTCTAATATAGAAGCATTCTCTCCTGACGTTTCACCCACATCTATGGCAGGCATCCTCAGAGGTTGTGAGGTCTAATATAGAAGCATTCTCTCCTGACGTTTCACCCACATCTATGGCAGGCATCCTCAGAGGTTGTGAGGTCTCATATAGAAGCATTCTCTCCTGACGTTTCGCCCACATCTATGGCAGGCATCCTCAGAGGTTGTGAGGTGTAATATAGAAGCATTCTCTCCTGATGTTTCGCCCACATCTATGGCAGGCATCCTCAGAGGTTGTGAGGTCTAATATAGAAGCATTCTCTCCTGACGTTTCACCCACATCTATGGCAGGCATCCTCAGAGGTTGTGAGGTCTCATATAGAAGCATTCTCTCCTGACGTTTCGCCCACATCTATGGCAGGCATCCTCAGAGGTTGTGAGGTGTAATATAGAAGCATTCTCTCCTGATGTTTCGCCCACATCTATGGCAGGCATCCTCAGAGTTTGTTGTAAACTAAGCAAGTGGGGTTTATATATCTGTGAAAAGTCCAGGTTGGGAGAAAGAAGAGTTCTTTCTTCCAATCTGTGGAACGTAAAGTCCAGAACACCTGAAGGGCCCAAACTCACAGCAACCCAGTGATTCGAGGCCATGAAAGCCTTCGACAAAACAGTCTGTTGATCTATCTATCTTAGGAATTTGGACAGGATGACCCTTGGGCTCTCTTCTAGCTCCAGGACAGCCCGTCCATCCTATCTATCTATCTATCTATCTATCTATCTATCTATCTATCTATCTATCTATCTTATCAGACTGGATGGCCTTTGGATGACCCTTCCAGCTCCATGGTTCTATTATCTATCCACCTATCTACCTACTTACTGTCTATCTAAATTGGGGCTGAACTGGAATGCCTTTGGGATCTCTTCTTGCCCATGTCTATGATTCGTCCGTCTGTCTGTCTGTCTGTCTATCCACCCACCCATCCATCCATCCATCTTATAGGGTTGGACTGGATTGCCTTTGGGATCTCTTCCTACCCGTGACAGTAATTCTATTATCTATCAATCTACCCATCCATCCATCCATCTTAGAGGGTTGGACAGGATGACCCTTGGGATCTCTTTTAGCTCCATCCTATCTATCTATTTATTTATCTATCTATCAGACTGGATGGCCTTTGGATGACCCTTCCAGCTCCATGATTCTATTATCTACCTATCTTCCTACTATCTATCTATCTATCTATCTACTATCTATCTATCATCTATCTATCAGACTGGATGGCCTTTGGATGACCCTTCCAGCTCCATGGTTCTATTATCTACCTACTATCTATCTATCTATCTGTCTATCTATCTACTATCTATCTATCATCTATCTATCAGACTGGATGGCCTTTGGATGACCCTTCCAGCTCCATGGTTCTATTATCTACCTACTATCTATCTACCTACTGTCTATCTATCTACTATCTATCTATCATCTATCTATCAGACTGGATGGCCTTTGGATGACCCTTCCAGCTCCATGGTTCTATTATCTACCTATCTTCCTACTATCTATCTATCTATCTATCTACTATTTATCTATCATCTATCTATCAGACTGGATGGCCTTTGGATGACCCTTCCAGCTCCATGATTCTATTATCTACCTATCTTCCTACTATCTATCTATCTATCTATCTACCTACCTACTATCTATCTATCAGACTGGATGGCCTTTGGATGACCCTTCCAGCTCTATGGTTCTGTTATTTACCATCTATCTATCTATCTAGCTATCTATCTAGCTATCAATCAATCAATCTATCTATCTATCAGACTGGATGGCCTTTGGATGAGCCTTCCAGCTCCATGATTCTATTATCTACCTACTATCTATCTATCTATCTATCTATCTATCTATCTATCTATCATCTATCTATCATCTATCTATCAGACTGGATGGCCTTTGGATGACCCTTCCAGCTCCATGGTTCTATTATCTACCTATCTTCCTACTATCTATCTATCTATCTATCTATCTATCTACTATCTATCTATCATCTATCTATCAGACTGGATGGCCTTTGGATGACCCTTCCAGCTCCATGGTTCTATTATCTACCTACTATCTATCTATCTATCTATCTATCTATCTACTATCTATCTATCATCTATCTATCAGACTGGATGGCCTTTGGATGACCCTTCCAGCTCCATGGTTCTATTATCTACCTACTATCTATCTATCTATCTATCTATCTATCTATCTATCTACTATCTATCTATCATCTATCTATCAGACTGGATGGCCTTTGGATGACCCTTCCAGCTCCATGGTTCTATTATCTACCTATCTTCCTACTATCTATCTATCTATCTACTATCTATCTATCATCTATCTATCAGACTGGATGGCCTTTGGATGACCCTTCCAGCTCCATGATTCTATTATCTACCTATCTTCCTACTATCTATCTATCTATCTATCTATCTATCTATCTATCTACCTACCTACTATCTATCTATCAGACTGGATGGCCTTTGGATGACCCTTCCAGCTCTATGGTTCTGTTATTTACCATCTATCTATCTATCTAGCTATCTATCTAGCTATCAATCAATCAATCTATCTATCTATCAGACTGGATGGCCTTTGGATGAGCCTTCCAGCTCCATGATTCTATTATCTACCTACTATCTATCTATCTATCTATCTATCTATCTATCTATCTATCTATCTATCTATCTATCATCTATCTATCAGACTGGATGGCCTTTGGATGACCCTTCCAGCTCCATGGTTCTATTATCTACCTACTATCTATCTATCTATCTATCTATCTATCTACTATCTATCTATCATCTATCTATCAGACTGGATGGCCTTTGGATGACCCTTCCAGCTCCATGGTTCTATTATCTACCTACTATCTACCTACTGTCTATCTATCTACTATCTATCTATCATCTATCTATCAGACTGGATGGCCTTTGGATGACCCTTCCAGCTCCATGGTTCTATTATCTACCTATCTTCCTACTATCTATCTATCTATCTACTATCTATCTATCATCTATCTATCAGACTGGATGGCCTTTGGATGACCCTTCCAGCTCCATGATTCTATTATCTACCTATCTTCCTACTATCTATCTATCTATCTATCTATCTATCTATCTACCTACTATCTATCTATCAGACTGGATGGCCTTTGGATGACCCTTCCAGCTCTATGGTTCTGTTATTTACCATCTATCTATCTATCTAGCTATCTATCTAGCTATCAATCAATCAATCTATCTATCTATCAGACTGGATGGCCTTTGGATGAGCCTTCCAGCTCCATGATTCTATTATCTACCTACTATCTACCTACTATCTATCTATCTATCTATCTATCTATCTATCTATCATCTATCTATCATCTATCTATCAGACTGGATGGCCTTTGGATGACCCTTCCAGCTCCATGGTTCTATTATCTACCTATCTACCTACTATCTATCTATCTATCTACCGTGTTTCCCCGAAAATAAGACAGTGTCTTATATTATTTTTTACTCCCAAAGATGCGCTAGGTCTTATTTTCAGGCGATGTCTTATTTTTCCATTTGTATTTGTATTCATTGTTGAACAAAAAAAATGAACATTGATTCTATACTGTACAGTAGTTGTCATAACAAACCAACACAACTAAACCAGACAAACTGTAACAAATTTCTTGTTACTACCATTATTTCCATATACAACTGGTATGTAAGCCGCCCCGAGTCCCTCTGGGGAGATTGAGGCGGGAAATAATAATAATAATAATAATAATAATAATAATAATAATAATAATGATATACATTTACCAATCCTGCATGCTATGGTGTTTTGTTTGGCGGGCACTGGGCATGCTTCCAAACAAAAACTTTGCTAGGTCTTACTTTCGGGGGAGGCCTTATATTTAGCAATTCAGCAAAACTTCTACTAGGTCTTATTTTTTGGGGATGTCTTATTTTCAGGGAAACAGGGTATCTATCAATCAATCTATCAGACTGGATGGCCTTTGGATGACCTTTCCAACTCCATGGTTCTATCATCTATCTATCCACCTATCTACCTACCTACTATCTATCTATCTATCTATCTATCTATCTATCTATCTATCTAAATGGGGGTTGAACTGGAGTGCCTTTGGGATCTCTTCCTGCCCATGACTATGATTCATTTATCTGTCTGTCTGTCTGTCTGTCTGTCTGTCGGACTGGATGGCCCTTGGATGACCCTTCCAGCTCCATGATTCTATTACCTGTCTATCTACTATCTGTCAAAGTCAACATTAGTAGGTAGTATCCTATCCCATCTCCCCATGGACGGCTCACAACATACATGGCAGCCATTCGATGCTGTACAAAACATAAAAAATACAAAAGCATAATTAATTAAGTACAATTAATTGTACTTAACTGCGCTGGGCTGTGGCGCAGGCTGGTGAGCAGCCTGCTGCAATAAATCACTCTGACCATGAGGTCATGAGTTCAAGGCCAGTGCCGTCAGAGTGGATGATGAAGCAGCTGCTCCCCCCTGTGGCCGGAATCGAACATCCCCTCCGGAGAAGGTTAAATTGCCTCTGCGTCTGTCTGTCTCTGTCTCGGTTCTATGCGTATAGGCATTGAATGTTTGCCCTATATTTATATAATGTGATCCGCCCTGAGTCTCCTTCGGGGTGAGAAAGAAGGGCGGAATATAAATACTGTAAATAAATAAATAAATAAATTAAAACTAAACATAACACATTAAAAGTGGATTAAAAACCAGATCTGTGGATTAAGGTCGAAACCACTCTAAGGCCCTGTTCAATAATCATTATGTGATGTCGGTCTGTCTGTCAATCTAAATGGGGGTTGAATTGGATTGCCTTTGGGTCAAACCACCTTCATTCCACAGTGTAAACCAGGCATGGGCCAACTTGGGCCCTCCAGGTGTTTTGGACTTCAACTCCCACCACTCCTAACAGCCTATCGGCTGTTAGGAGTGGTGGGAGTTGAAGTCCAAAACACCTGGAGGGCCCAAGTTGGCCCATGCCTGCTGTAGACACTCCTTCTTCCAGTGGCCATCTCACCAGCTTCTGCTTAAGCTGACTATAGGTGCATCTACACTGCAGAATTAATGCGGTTTAATACCACTTTAACTCCATGGGCCGGGCTGTGGCGCAGCTGGCTAGTAACCAGCTGCAATAAATCACTACTGACCGAGAGGTCATGAGTTCGAAGCCCGGGTCGGGTTAAGCCCCCGACCATTAAATAGCCCGGCTTGCTATTGACCTATGCAGCCCTGAAAGACAGTTGCATCTGTCAATTAGGGAAATTTAGGTACGCTTTATGCGGGAGGCTAATTTAACTAATTTAAAACATCATAAAACTGCCATGGAATGAGGAAGTACAGCCACTAGTGGACAGTGAAGCAACAGCTCCCTCTGTGGCCGGAATCGTGAAGCTGGAAAAAAATGTTAAATGCCTCTGTGTCTGTCTATATATGTTGTTTGTCTGTTGGCATTGAATGTTTGCCCTATATGTGTTCATTGTAATCCGCCCTGAGTCCCCTTCGGGGTGAGAAAGAAGGGCGGAATATAAATACTGCAAATAAATAAATGGGTTGGCGCAATGGAGTCTTCAGTGCTGACACATACAAATAGATATCTTTGGGTAAACCTCAGAATAGTACAAGGAGGAGTCATGAAGATGTCAAGGTGGTTTGGAACTACATCTCCCAGCATCCCTTTCCATTGAGGACTTTGATTGACCTTAAGAATCTCCTTGCGTCTCTTAGCTCGCAATTCCAGAAAAACTACATTACCCATGGTGCATTGCATGGCTTTCACCTCTGGTTTGATTCAACTCCATTTCCAAACATGTTTGCAGAACTACATCTCCCAGAATGCAGCAGCTAATGGAGTGAAACTACATTTCCTAGCATGCTTTGCTGGCAAAGGTAGACTGCCCTAGTTCAAAACACCTGGGAATTACTATTAAGTCAATAGGGAGCCTACCTTTCCCAGAATGCTTTGAAGCCACCTGGATGGGCGTTTGCAAACTTCATTTCCCAGGATTCATTGCAGCCCAGTTTTTTTTCCCTCTTGACTGGGTGTGGCTTCTCTATCTGGCCAGGTAGGAAGCACAGGTGAGGCAGGTAAAGGTGCCCAGGTGCGGAAATGGGGGCTGGGGTTTGTTGGGAGGGGTTCAGATGCATCTCATGAGGAGATTATGCTCGAAGAGGAAGAAAATCCCACACCTGAGCCAGGTAAAGGTAAGTAAATAGTATTTTAGTACAAAGAAAGCAGGAAAAGGAGGAAGGAGGAAGCTGGAGAAAAAAGGAGAGCATAGGAGAAGCTGTTCCTCACCCAGGTGGACTACAAAGACTATCACTCCCATACAGGGGAAAGTGGGAAATGTAATCCAGCCACATCTAATAAGTGCTGGGTTTTTGCAAAAAAGGGTGTTCAAGCTTTTTGCACTACAACTCCCAAAATCCCCAAGCCCAGCCTAGGTTGGATACTGGACTTTGTTATCTCCTCTATCTATAAAGTTCTCTGTGTTTTTGGATGTAGCTGGACTACAAAGACAACCATCCCCAAAGCATACTGGGCTAGGGGATGATGGGAGTTGTAGTCCATTGGACTTTGCTATCTCCTCTCTTTGTAGCTGGACTACAAAGACAACCATCCCCAAAGCATACTGGGCTAGGGGATGATGGGAGTCGTAGTCCATTGGGCTTTGCTATCTCCTCTCTGTCTGTATGTGTGTATTTGGATGTAGCTGGACTAGTGAGACAACCATCCCCAAAGCATACTGGGCTAGGGGATGGTGGGAGTTGTAGTCCATTGGGCTTTACTATCTCCTCTCTGTCTGTATGTGTGTATTTGGATGTAGCTGGACTACAAAGACAACCATCCCCAAAGCATACTGGGCTAGGGGATGATGGGAGTTGTAGTCCATCCCACCTCACAGGGGTGTTGTTTCCTCCCAGAGAGGACAAGAAGCTTTTTGCATTAGGGGATAATGGGAGTTGTAGTCCAGCCATGTCTTATAGCTACAGGATTTTGTAGAGAGTGTGTTTTTTGCACTACAACTCCCACAATCCCTCAGCAAAAGGTGGATTCTGGGCTTTATTACTCCTCATCATATATATCTGCATGTACATATGTATGTTTTTGGAAGGCCCTTTCCAGATGCTGCTGGATTTTGTAGAAAGGATGTTACTTTTTTGCACTACAACTCCCACAATCCCCCAGCCCAAGGTAGATTCTGGGCTTTATTAGCTCTCTTCCTCCATATATATATATATATATATATATATATATATATATATATATAGTAGAGTCTCACTTATCCAAGCCTCGCTTATCCAAGCTTCTGGGTTGTCCAAGCCATTTTTGTAGTCAATGTTTTCAATATATCGTGATATTTTGGTGCTAAATTCGTAAATACAGTAATTACAACATAACATTACTGCGTATTGAACTACTTTTTCTGCCAAGTTTGTTGTATAACATGATGTTTTGGTGCTTAATTTGTAAAATCATAACCTAATTCGATGTTTAATAGGCTTTTCCTTAATCCCTCCTTGTTATCCAAGATATTCGCTTATCCAAGCTTCTGCCGGCCCGTTTACGTTGGATAAGCGAGACTCTACTGTATATATGCATGAATATATGTGTATTTTTGGAAGGCCCTTTCCAGATGCAGCTGGACTACAAAGACCATCATCCCAAAATACTGAGCTAGCCGGATCATTGGAGCAGCAGTATAACCATTATCGGATAAGGGCTTAGTTTTGGAGAGAGAGCGTGTGAAGCTTTGGGCACTACAACTCCCAGAATCACCTAGCCACAAGGTGGATTATGGGTTTTGTTGCTCCTTGACCACAAAATATCTCTACTTATCTATCTTAGGCATGGGCCTACCAGCTGTTAGGAATTGTGGGAGTTGAAGTCCAAAACACCTGGAGGGAGGGCCGAAGTTGGCCCATACCTGATCTATCTTTAAGTTTTGCAAAGTTTTCTACAGTGGTCTAAGAAATAAAAATAGTATCACAATAAACCCAATGGCAGCCTTTCTCTCCTTTGCTGCCAGGGATGGAAGGCACAGAGTCACCCCCTTTTTCAGAGGCTGACCCTTGGTCCCCGAAACCCGCTCCGGCCAAGCCACTCACGGACCTGGATTTCCGTTCCGGGGCCCGGATTGAGGAGCTCAACCAACTCATCCAGGAGTACGAGGCCAGGAACGTGGGCGCCATCAGGGACGCCCCCGAATTGCACCAGGCCAAGGACCGGGTCTTCTCCTTGCTGGGTGAGTTTCGGGGGGATCGGCAGAAGGATGGGGGATGTTTGACCCTCCAGAGCAAGCCTTAGGCCAACTTGGGCCCTCCAGGTGTTTTGGACTCCAACTCCCACCATTCCTAACAGCCGGTAGGCTGTTAGGAATGGTGGGAGTTGGAGTCCAAAACACCTGGAGGGCTGAAGTTGCCCCACGCCTGACCCAACTCCCTTTTTAAAAAAATAATCTTTATTGGTTTTACAAATCATAAAAAGTATCCTCCCAACATGGGAGAGAAAATAAGAGGGGGGGAAGCAAGAAATGAAAAAAGAAGAAAAAAAGGGAAAAGAAAAAGAAAAAGAAAAAAAAAGATGAAGAGGGAAAAAGAGAAAGAAAAAAATTTAAAAAATTAAAAAGTGACTTCTCGGCAGGAAAGGAGCCCAGGAATGGAAAAGGGAGCCTTATAAGTTCCCCATTATCATCAATGGGCCTGATCTTCCTGGATTTTTTGGATGCCTAGCCAAAAACAGATTTTTCCATTAGCCAATTTTCAGGAGGCTCTCAAAAACAGATCTGGGTACCCATTGAAATACTAAAAACAGATCGCCCTCCAGCTGAATTGCACAAGCCTAATCTTTATTATTCACTGGAGCTATTGGCTTTTAAGGCCCTGCTGCAACTGCTTCTGGCGATTGTCTTCCCTGATGCTCCATACTGCAGTCTTTCCTCCTTTCCCAGTCAGCTGTCAGTCTAGTACATATGTATAACTATGTAGGTTTTTTAATGTAAACTCTCAATTTTAATGTAAGTTTTTAATTTAAATGGATTTTTAAACATGATATAGATTGTTTTGATATATATGTTCATGTTGTAAGCCGTCCTGAGTCCCCTGAGGGGTGAGAAGGGCAGGGTAGAAATGATGTAATAAAAATAAATAAATAAATAAATAAATCAGGATGGTTCACCTCTCTTTTTTTCCCATTCCTAAACCTCCTTTAATTCTATTATCCTTTTCTTCTGTTTTGATTTTCCCATTCTGTTTAAGTTATTTTTAGGTAGACGTCCTGCTTTTCCTGGACTTTCTGTAATTCCTTCATCATTTCTTTCATCATTTCTGACCCAACTCCCTTGTCCTTCTTCCAGCTCTGGCCCAGAGATCCGACCCGAGGCTCCCTGTGGTCAACCGCTACCTGCTTCTGTCCGGCGGGGTCCAGCAATGCAGCGTCCACCTCAACGTGGGCCGAGTCCCCGTGCTTTCTCCGGGCACCGATTATGACGCCGCCTTCACCCTCTTGGTGCCCGTCCTGAATGCAGCCGGAGTCCCTGTCACGCTGGACATGACTCAGAGCCCCGTCGGCCACACGCGGCTCAGCCTCCAGCCGTTTGACCCTGCTGTAGTCAATCTCTGGTCGGAGTTAGGGGATGAAGAGGCCTATTTGGCTGCCGACCGGGTGTCCGAATGGTTCTTCCGGACTTTATCCACCTGCGCCGAAGATACACGAGTGGAGCGCCGCAGCGGTGTTGTCACGTCGGTCATCGTTTGTGCCGGACCCTTGCGCGTCCTGTACGATGTCATCCCCGTGGTGGCCTTCAGAGGGTGGCCGGAGGTGGCCCAACCGTGGCTCACGCAAACACACTTTTGGGACGGCAAACTCCAGGACGAGGAAGTGGCCGGCGGCTTCTATCTTTTGCCATCCTCCGGAAACAATTGGCGGCTGGCCTTTTCGGCGAGCGAGTTGAACCTGCGGAGGATGCTCCCCTTGCCGTTGGCTTGGGCCTTCCGGGCCGCTGCTGCAGCCATCTCGGGCGGTGGTCTTCTTGGGGGCGGCGTGGGGCCCTACCACCTCTTCACCTTGGCCTTGTGGTCCTGCGAGAGGCTTCCAAACAGCTTCCTCGCCCAGGAGGAGAATGCCGCCCATGCCATGCTGGGCCTTCTGGATGACCTCTTGGCCAGCCTGGTGGGCCGGCAGCTGCCCAGCTACTTTCTCCCCGAGTGGAACCTTCTGGAATGTCTTTCTTGGACGGCCCTGGAGAGGCTGGCTCATGAGGTGGCCCGGGTCCGAGCCAAGCCCGCCGAGCACCTGCGCCAAGCCGTGGAACGGGCCAAGGAGGCCAAGCGGGTGGCCAGGGCCCTCCGGGAGCAGAAGGCGGACCCCAAGGTTGACTGACGGATGTGCCAAGGGGCCATGGTGTTGGGGCTCAGCAGCAAGTTGCTGGGGATTTCTGAGAATGAGGGGGATGATGGGTTTCCTAATGAGGAGTCATTGATCAGAGTGAATTGCAGGCCTTAGATCAGAGAGAAGGGCCAGCAGTTGCACTTGACACAGAAGATGTTTGGGATTTCAATGTTAGCAACTGGGAAAAAGTCCGTTTCTCTTGGGAATCGACCTTCAGCAGAAGATGGGGAGGTTCCCCCCCATTAGGCTTCTGCAGGAAGGGAGTCAAGGATAGATCAATTAGGCGTTCAGAAAGACTCATGAGAAGTCCTTGAGACCCAGGTGTCCAAGGCATGACCTCATGGCTTCTTGGTCGGGCCTGAGTTTAAATTAGTAAGTAAGTAAGTAACTTTATTTTTCCACCCGCCACCATCTCCCGGCAGGGACTCGGGATGGCTACACAGGTCAGAAGCCCGAAATACAAAACAATAAATCAGTTAAAACACATTGCAATAAGGTAAAGTTTTCCCCTGACGTTAAGTCCAGTCATGTCTGACTCTGGTGTGGTGCTCATCACCATTTCTAAGCCGAAGAGACGGCGTTGTCCGTAGACACCTCCAAGGTCATGTGGCTGGCATGACTGCATGGAGTGCCGTTACCTTCCCGCCGGAGCGGTACCTATTGATCTACTCACATTGGCATGTTTTCCAACTGCTAGGTTGGCAGGAGCTGGGGCTAACAGCGGCCGCTCACGCCGCTCCCGGGGTTTGAACCTGCGATCTTTTGGTCTCCAGCTCAGTGCTTTAACACACTTCGCCACCAAGGCTCCTTTTTTGCAATACAAACACAGTAAAATCAGCAGTTATACAAAAAACAGTTACCTTAACCAAAACAATACAGTAAATCATAAAAACTCAGTTAAGATATAAATCAGTTAAAAATAAAATCAGTTAGAATAAAATAAAATAAAATGGGACATCAGGTTGGTGGAGGGGATGGCATGGCGTGGCCACCTAAACTAAGGTGCAATGATATACAGTAGAGTCTCACTTATCCAACATAAATGGGCCGGCAGAACATTGGATAAGCGAATATGTTGGATAATAAGGAGGGATTAAGGAAAAGCCTATTAAACATCAAAATAGGTTATGATTTTACAAATAAAGCACAAAAACATCATGTTATACAACAAATTTGACAGAAAAGGTAGTTCTTTGTCAGCCGACCGGAGGTGTCAAAGATTGGAGATCATGACAATTGGGTTTTTACTTTCTTTACTGCTTTTTATTAAGTTTTGCTTTCAATAAACTGAAAAACCCAAGCCTGGTGTGGTGGAGTGTGTGTGTTTTAGCAAGGTGAATCAGTGCTGAGGTGCTACACCTATGGTCTTGACTTCCTAGACTCCATGTATCTTGTTATTTTGCACTACTGATCTTTGTATATATATATGGACTCCTGCTATTTTGTAGCACTTTTTCTACTGCTTTTTGGGAAATGCCCTTTTCCCCCTTTTGTACATGCTTTTGTAAATAACCTGGTATAATTAACTACTACTAGACTCTGGTGTGGTGCTGGGTGAAAAGGTGACCCAAGGCTATGGTGTAACACATGGCTCCCAGGCCAAGCTGGCCCACATCAAGAGTTTAAAACAGGCATGGGCCAACTTGGGCCCTCCAGGTGTTTTGGACTGCAACTCCCACCATTCCTAACAGCCTCAGGCCCCTTCCTTTTGCCCCTCAGCCGCTTAAGCCACATAGCACTGCACCATGGCAGTTAAAGTGGTGCTAAACTGCATCAATTCTGCAGTATAGATGCACCTCTTGTCTCTTATCAAGTTGGCTGTTGGATGCCATTCCCCACTTTGGCCTGGAGAGGACAGCGGATGCCCATTTTAATGCATTTTTTCCTGGATTGAAAATTAAAACCAGGAGATCAAAGTTTCATAGTTGAATTCTCTTTTACTTTGTTAAAGCAAAGATAGCCAATTGCAATTCAGTGTTTTTTGCACTTGTGATGCAGCCTTGTTGGGGGAATCACAAATGGAAATTACTCTTAAATTGCAACTTCTGGGTATGTGAGGTCTGTTTTCAAAGAGAGGATAATCTAAGACAATCTCATAAGACCATAGGTAGGCAAAGAGACCTCCCAAGACCATCTAGATGGTCTCATAAGACCACAGGTAAGGAAAGGGACCCTCAAAGGCCATCTAGATGATCTCATAAGGCCATCAGAAGACCACAGATAAGGAAAGGGACCCTCAAAGGCCATCTAGAATCATAGAATAGTAGAGTTGGAAGAGACCACATGGGCCATCTAGTCCAACCCCCTGCTAAGAAGCAGGAAATCGCATTCAAAGCACCCCCAACAGATGGCCATCCAGCCTCTGCTTAAAAGCCTCCAAGGAAGGAGCCTCCACCACGGCCCCGGGGAGAGAGTTCCACTGTCGAACAGCTCTCACAGTGAGGAAGTTCTTCCTGATGTTCAGGTGGAATCTCCTTCCTTTCCTGTAGTTTGAAGCCATTGTTCCGTGTCCTAGTCTGCAGGGCAGCAGAAAACAAGCTCCCTCCCTATGACTTCCCTTCACGTATTTGTACATGGCTATCATGTCTCCTCTCAGCCTTCTCTTCTGCAGGCTAAACATGCCCAGCTCTTTAAGCCGCTCCTCATAGGGCTTGTTCTCCAGACCCTTAATCATTTTATTTGCCCTCCTCTGGACGCTTTCCAGCTTGTCAACATCTCCCTTCAACTGTGGTGCCCAGAATTGGACACAGTGTGATTCCAGGTGTGGTCTGACCAAGGCAGAATAGAAAGAGGGGGAGCAGGACTTCCCTGGATCTAGATGGTTTCATAAGACCATAGGTAAGGAAAGGGGCCCCCAGTGGTCATCTGGACAAATTTGACAGAAAAAGTAGTTCAATAGGCAATAATGCTACATAGTAATTACTGTATTTATGAATTTAGCACCAAAATATCACGATGTATTGAAAACATTGACTACAAAAATGCGTTGGATAATCCAGAACGTTGGATAAGCGAATGTTGGATAAGTGAGACTATACTGTATACATATGTATAATATTATATACAATGACTTTCAGGCTACATATGACACATACATGAATGTTGCGTTTCACCTTGGTCCCCCTTGTGTACATCCATGCAAACACAGAGCTTCCAAAACCCCAAACAATTCTACTTCCAAGCAGTTCAGATAAAGGCTAACTCAACCTGTTTGAGGTCGAAAGAGATAAATAATTCATATGTCTTTTTAAAAAAATTTCCTTGCATTTAATTTCCTATATTCCTTTTTGGCACCTTTTCCCAAAGGCATTTGTCCACACCGCCTTTCAAATCAGGCCCATCGTTTCCTTGGCCGAAACGCACCCAAAGCGTATCGATTTTCTCGGGAGAAATATCGGCCCTGTTCTGCCGCTTGGAATGGATGTCTTTGCAAGCGCAGCGGAAATCTGTTTTCCCCCCTTGTCTCTCGTATCTCGTGGCCGCATCTCTCCCTTGGTGTCTCCCTGTGTTTCCCGGGAAGATAAGAGCGGCTGCAAAGGGCTGAAATGAATCCTCTGATGCAGGCATGGGCCAACTTGGGCCCTCCAGGTGTTTTGGACTGCAACTTCCACCATTCCTAACAGCCTCAGGCCCTTTCCTTTTCCACCTTGGCCGCTTAAGCTTATCCAACAGAAACAGAAATCGACAGAAAAAGCATTTCAGTTACACAGTAACGTTATGTAGTAATTACCATATTTATGAATTTAGCACCAAAACATCACAATGTATTGAAAACATTGACTACAAAAACATTGACTACAAATAAATTGACTATAGACAGAGATAGAATTGAATAAAATGAACTTACAGTAACACCATTGTCGGAAATTAAAAGTGTAAAAGGTTCAGTCCTTGCTGCCTAGAGAAACAGTTGTGGAGGCAGACTGCGTTGGATAATCCAGAACGTTGGATAAGCGAATGTTGGATAAGTGAGACTCTACTCTATTTATATTCTGCCTTTCTTTCTCAGCCTGAAGGGGACTCAAGCTGGATCACAATGTATACACATATAATGACAAACATTCAATGCCATATAAACAGAAAAGAGACAGAGACAGACGCAGAGGCGATTTAACATTCTCCAGATTCCAGCTTCCTGAGGAAATGCTTGATTCTGGCTACAAGGGGGAGCAGCTGCTTCATCATCCACTGTGGCATCTTGATGGATACTTCCTCATTCCAAATGGGAGCTGGACAAGTTTTATGGTGTCGTAAATTAGTTAAATTTGCCTCCCCGCAGAGCGATACCTAAATTCCTACTTGACAGATGCAATTATCTTTCGGTTGCTTAGGTCAACAACGAGCAGGGGCTATTTTTTATTTTAATTGTCGGGTGCTCACCCCGACACGAGCTGGCCTCGAACTCGCGACCTCTTAGAGAAGAACAAGAGTTCTTCTCTCACCCTGGACTTTCCACAAATATATATAAACCTTCCTTGCTTAGTTTCTCCATATACCTCACAACCTCTAAGGATGCCTGCCATAGATGTGGGCAAAACATCAGGAGAGAATGCTTCTGGAACATGGCCAGACAGCATGGAAAATGCACAACAACCCCATGGCTCTCATGTCTGGAAAAGGGAAGGCACAGAGTGTCCTATGGGTTGGATTACCCAAGAAGAGGAATTTATTTATTTACAGTATTTATATTCTTTCTTTCTCACCCCGAAGGGGCCTCAGGGCGGATCACATTGTACACATATAAGGCAAACATTCAATGCCATATGAACATAGAGACAGAGACAGACACAGAGGCAATTTAAGCCTTCTCCAGCTTCCAGTTTCCTGAGGGTATGCTTGATTCTGGCCGCAGGGAGAGTAACTGCTTCATCATCCACTGCGACGGCAACTTCCTCATTCCAACGGCGGCTGGGTGATTTTTATGGTGTCGTAAATTAGCCTCCCCACAAATAAGTGGTACCTAAATTTCCTACTTGATAGATGCAACTATCTTTCGGGTTGCTTAGGTCAACAACGAGCAGGGGCTATATATTTTTTTAAATTGTCGGGTGCTCACCCCAACACAGGCTGGCCTCGAACTCATGACCTCTTGGTCAGAGTGATTTATTGCAGCTGGCTGCTAACCAGCCTGTGCCTTTTGGCTGCTTCCCTCTTTGTCGGGTTCTCTTCTCCCAGTTGTGCTGTGGGTCAGTCTTCCACCAGAAAAAGCACCAAGACACACGCTGGTAGATTCCAACAGGTTTTATTGTACAGGATACCAGAACCTTCTCTGTAGCCCATTTATATAGGGGCTCTCACATACCAGAGGGTAATTGAGGTTTTATGGCTGGCCCGTTTTATGGCTGGCATCTGTTCTTTGTCAGGATTTGCTCTGTGTCCGGAGATGTCAAAGATCGAAGATCATGACATCATTATTGTACAGAATACCAGAATCTTCTCTGTAGCCCATTTATATAGGGGCTCTCACATACCAGAGGGTAATTGAGGTTTTATGGCTGGCCCGTTTTATGGCTGGCGTCTGTTCTTTGTCAGCGCTTGCTCTGTGTCCGGAAATGTCAAAGATCGGAGATCATGACATCATTATTGTACAGAATACCAGAATCTTCTCTGTAGCCCATTTATATAGGGGCTCTCACATACCAGAGGGTAATTGAGGTTTTATGGCTGGCCCGTTTTATGGCTGGCATCTGTTCTTTGTCAGCGTTTGCTCTGTGTCCGGAGATGTCAAAGATCGAAGATCATGACATCATTATTGTACAGAATACCAGAATCTTCTCTGTAGCCCATTTATATAGGGGCTCTCACATACCAGAGGGTAATTGAGGTTTTATGGCTGGCCCGTTTTATGGCTGGCGTCTGTTCTTTGTCAGCGCTTGCTCTGTGTTCGGAAATGTCAAAGATCGGAGATCATGACATCATTATTGTACAGAATACCAGAATCTTCTCTGTAGCCCATTTATATAGGGGCTCTCACATACCAGAGGGTAATTGAGGTTTTATGGCTGGCCCGTTTTATGGCTGGCGTCTGTTCTTTGTCAGCGCTTGCTCTGTGTCCAGAGATGTCAAAGACCGGAGATCATGACATCATTATTGTACAGAATACCAGAATCTTCTCTGTAGCCCATTTATATAGGGGCTCTCACATACCAGAGGGTAATTGAGGTTTTATGGCTGGCCTGTTTTATGGCTGGCATCTGTCAAAGATTGGAGATCATGACACCCTTTTCCCAGGAAAAGCAACCCACCCCTTTTGGATTTTAATGTTTGCATTTGCATATGGAAATATGGAATTATACCATCCCTATACTCCCTTCTCCTATCCTTGCCAGCCTTCCCCAAAGTGGCAAAGCTGGGTTTGCTGCCAAAGGAGAGCTCTAACAAGCTCAGTTGGATAATCCTGCCCGGCGCCGGCTGGCCGCCTTCCTCCGGACCAGGACATGCTTTCACGTTGTCCTGGATTCGGCCTTATCTATACTGGCATATCATGCAGTTTGGTGGCATTTAAACAGCATGAGGATTCTGCAATGGCCATATCATTGGGTTCTCTTAAAGGGCCGGCGCCTCTTATCAGCGGTCACTCTAGGGATCAATCCCGGCCTCGTCTGGACTTCTGCATGCCTCCTAAATCCTTTACTTCCAGCTTTTAATCTATCAAAAACCCTCATGTTTGGGACTGTTCCCAAAACGGGCGCATCGGGAGCCTGGCGCTAATCCCGGCAGCTGTGTCCTTAAAAATAATGCCAGATGCCAGGCTGGCACGACCCTCCCTTCCTTCCTCGAAGCCCTTCTCTGCTTCCTATTAACGTGGGAAATGGACCCCAAAACGTGCTAAGGATGTATAGTTTTGCCAAGTACGGGAGCTCAAGGTATACTCTGCACATGCCCAGAGCACATGTTTCTCCACCCACCCGCCCCAATCCCAGACTCGAGGCAGCTTATCGAAGTCAAAATGAGCACGGCTCAAAACTACACGTTGCATAAAGGTTTAAAATATAATCTGGAATCCGATTGCGTAACTAGACACAGCAACCCTAAGGTGACCCTTATTGTGGGTTTGTTTGTGTGCAAACTTGGGCGCTCCAGGTGTTTTGGACTGCAACTCCCATCATTCCTAACAGCTTAAGCGGCGGAGGGGTAAAAGGAAGGGGCCTGAGGCTGTTAGGAATGATGGGAGTTGCAGTCCAAAACACCTGGAGGGAAGCCAAAGTTTGCCCATGCCGGCTGCTATGAGCCAATCATCTATATACTGAAGGATCATAGAATCATAGAATCATAGAATCGTAGAGTTGGAAGAGACCTCATGGGCCATCCAGTCCAACCCCCTGCCAAGAAGCAGGAAATCGCATTCAAAGCACCCCCGACAGATGGCCATCCAGCCTCTGCTTAAAAGCCTCCAAAGAAGGAGCCTCCACCACGGCCCGGGGGAGAGAGTTCCACTGGTGAACAGCCCTTCTCACAGTGAGGAAGTTCTTCCTGATGTTCAGGTGGAATCTCCTTTCCTGTAGTTTGAAGCCATTGTTCCGCGTCCTAGTCTGCAGGGCAGCAGAAAACAAGCTCCCTCCCTCCTCCCTATGACTTCACGTATTTGTACATGGCTCTCATGTCTCCTCTCAGCCTTCTCTTCTGCAGGCTAAACATGCCCAGCTCTTTAAGCCGCTCCTCATAGGGCTTGTTCTCCAGACCCTTAATCATTTTAGTCGCCCTCCTCTGGACGCTTTCCAGCTTGTCAACATCTCCCTTCAACTGTGGTGCCCAGAATTGGACTCATTGTGATTCCAGGTAACGTGGTCTGACCAAGGCAGAATAGAATAAGGGGGAGCATGACTTCCCCGGATCTAGACGCTATTCCCCTATTGATGCAGGCCAGAATCCCGTTGGCTTTCTTAGCAGCCGCATCACATTGTTGGCTCATGTTTAACTTCTTCCCCACGAGGACTCCAAGGTCTTTTTCGCACACACTGCTGTCAAGCCAGGCATCGTCCCCCATTCTGTATCTTTGATTTCCATTTTTTTTGCCGAAGTGAAGTATCTTGCATTTGTCCCTGTTGAACTTCATTTTGTGAGTTTCGGCCAATCATCTCTCTAGTCTGTCAAGATCGTTTTGAATTCTGCTCCTGTCTTCTGGAGTGTTAGCTATCCCTCCCAGTTTGGTGTCATCTGCAAACTTGATGATCGTGCCTTCTAACCCTTCGTCTAAGTCGTTAATAAAGATCCTGAACAGAACCGGGCCCAGGACGGAGCCCTGCTTGTGGCACTCCACTTGTCACTTCTTTCCATGATGAAGACGACGCATTGGTGAGAATCACCCTTTGGGTTCGTTCGCTTAGCCAATTACAGATCCACCTCACCGTAGTTTTGTCTAGCCCACATTTTACTAGTTTCCTTGCCAGAAGGTCGTGGGGGACTTTGTCGAAGGCCTTACTGAAATCCAGGTACGCTACATCCACAGCATTCCCTGTATCGACCCAACTCGTAACTCTATCGAAAAAAGAGATCAGATTAGTCTGGCATGACTTGTTTTTGGTAAATCCGTGTTGACTATTAGCAATGACCGCATTTGTTTCTAAGTGTTCGCAGACCACTTCCTTAATGATCTTTTCCAGAATCTTGCCTGGTATTGATGTGAGGCTGACCGGACGGTAATTGTTTGGGTCGTTCTTTTTTCCCTTCTTGAAGATAGGGACCACATTCGCCCTCCTCCAATCTGCTGGGACTTCTCCCGTTCTCCAAGAACTCTCGAAGATAATTGCCAGTGGTTCTGAAATAACTTCCGCTAGTTCCTTCAGTACTCTTGGATGTAGTTGATCTGGCCCTGGGGACTTGAATTCGTTTAGAGTGGCCAGGTGTTCCTGGACAACTTGTCTCCCTATTTGGGGTTGGATTTCCCCCAATCCTTCGTCCATTCCATGTTGCTGAGGTTGAAGATGGCTTTCTTTTTGTGAGAAGACCGAGGCAAAGAAGGCATTGAGCAGTTCTGCCTTTTCCCTGTCCCCTGTCGCCATCACCCCATCTTCTCCTTGCAATGGCCCTATCGCCTCCTTTTTCTTCCTTTTTCTACCAACGTAAGCAAAAAAGCCTTTTTTGTTGTTTTTTATGTCCCTGGCAAGCCTGAGCTCATTTTGCGCTTTAGCCTTGCGAACCTTTTCCCTACAGGTGTTGGCTATACGTTTGAATTCTTCTTTGGTGATTTCTCCCGTTTTCCACTTCTTGTGCATGTCACTCTTGAGCTTTAGCTCAGTTAGAAGTTCTTTGGACATCCATTCTGGCTTCTTTGCACTTGTCTTATTTTTCTTCTTTGTTGGCACTGTTTGCATTTGCGCCTTGAGTATTTCACTTTTGAAAAACTCCCATCCATCCTTAACTCCCTTGTTTTTTAATATCGGCGTCCATGGAATGCCACTTAGTAATTCCTTCATTTTTTGGAAGTCAGCTCTCTTAAAGTCCAGAAAGCATGTTTGACTTGTCTTAGTTTCAGCATTCCTTTGTATTGCAAACTGCAGGAGCACATGGTCACTTGCCCCTAAGGATCCAACCACTTCAACTGTATTGATCAGGTCTTCCACATTTGTTAAGATTAGATCAAGAGTTGCTGATCCTCTTGTTGCCTCTTCTACCTTCTGGACCATAAAATTATCTGCAAGGCAAGTGAGGAATTTGTTGGACTTTGTACTCTTGGCTGAGTTTGTTTTCCAGCAGATATCGGGATAATTGAAATCGCCCATGACTACTATATCTCTTCTTTGTGCCTGTTTGGTCAGCTGTTGACAGAAGGCTTCATCAAGTCCTTCATCCTGACTCGGAGGTCTGTAGTAGACACCCACGACAAGATCTTTTTGAGTCCCGGTTCCCTTGATTCTTATCCAGATGCTTTCAAGCTGGTTTCCCGGATTACAGTCTTGCATTTCTTCTGCAACGTAACTGTTTTTGACATATAAAGCTACTCCCCCTCCTCTCCCCTTTGTTCTATTTCTGTGAAAGAGGTTATAGCCCTCAATGGTTAAATTCCAGTGATGGGATGTCGTTGAAGTCCAAAACACCTGGACAGCCCAAGTTTGCCCATGCCTGCCATAATGCAACCTGTTACTGGCTTTTCTATTTACCGTATATACTTGAGTATAAGCCGACCCGAATATAAGCCAAGGTACCTAATTTTAACCACAAAGAAACTGGGAAAACATTGACTTCAGTATAAGCCGAGAGTGGTAAATTTCAGAAATAAAAATAGATACCGATAAAATTACATGAATTGAGGCATCCGTAGGTTAAATGTTTTTGAATATTTACATAAAGCTCAAATTTGAGATAAGACTGTCCAACTCTGATCAAATCATGATTCTCATCTTCTTCCATGTAAATGTGCTTATGTATCCTTTTAATAATAATAGAGTAAAATAATACATATAATAATAAATACTAGAAAATAATACAAGTAATAATAAATAGAGTGAAATAATAAATGCAATAATAATAACAATAAAATCAGAGTGAAATAATAAATATATTAATAATAATAAAAATAGAGTAAAATAAATGTAATAGTAGCAACAATAATAGAGAAAAATAATAAATGTAATAATGCCAATAATAATAGAGAAAAATAATGAATGTAATAATGCCAATAATAATAGAGAAAAATAATAAATGTACCATATATTCTCAAGTATAAGCTGACCCAAATATAAGCCAACCAGGACCCTCAACCGAGTATAAGCCAAGGGGGACTTATTCAGTCTTAAAAAGAGGGCTGAAAAACTCGAGTATATACAGTAGTTATCTGTTATCCATGGCTTCCAAATGAGGCTGTGGCGCAGGCTGGTTAGCAGCCAGCTGCAACAAATCACTCTGACCAAGAGGTCATGAGTTCGAGGCCAGCCCGGTGCCTGCGTCTGTCTCTGTCTCTGTTCTATGTTATGGCATTGAATGTTTGCCTTATATGTGTAAATAAATAAATACATAAATAAACCACTGTTTCCCCATCTGTGGCCCAAAGGGGGTCCAGACAAAGAGGGGGGCACTCATGCTGAAAGGAAGGGGGAAAACGGGGCCAGAAAGGGGCAAATGGAGAGAGGAAGGGGCAACAGGGGCCAGGGGTGGGCAAGCCAGGCTCAGAAGGGGACAACCCGGGTTAGGAGGGGGAAAACAGGGCAACAAAGAGGTTGAAAAAAGAGCAAATAGGGCTAGGAAGTGGCAACCTGGGCCAAGAAGGTGGCAAGTGGGCTTAGGAAGGGGCAAATGGGACTATGAAGTGGCAACCTGGGCCAGGAAGGGGCAAACAGGGCTATGCAATGGCAGTCTTGGCCAGGAAAGGGCAAATGGGACTAAGAAGTGGCAATCTGGGCTTGGAAGGGGCAAATGGGGCTAGGAAGTGGTTGAAAAAGGAGCAAATGGGACTAAGAAGTGGCAACCTGGGCCAAGAAGGGGCAAATGGGGCTAGGAAGTGGCAATATGGGCCTGGAAGGGGCAACCTGGGGCAAGAAGATTGCAAATCAGGTTAGGAAGTGGGCCAAAAGGAGCAGATAGGGCTCAGAAGTGGCACTCTAGGATAGGAGAGGGCAAACAGAACTAGGAAGTGGCAACCTTGGCCTTGAAGGGGCAAAGGGGGCTAGGAAGTGGTTGAAAAAGGAGCAAATAGGGCTAGGAAGTGGCAACCTGGGCCAAGAAGGTGGCAAATCAAGTTAGGAAGGGGCAAACTCAGGCCAGTAGGCTTAGGATGGGGCAAATGGGACAATGAAGTGGCAACCTGGGCCAAGAAGTGGCAAACAGGGCTATGCAATGGCAATCTTGGCCAGGAAAGGGCAAATGGGACTAAGAAGTGGCAACCTGGGCCAGGAAGGGGCAAATGAAGCTAGGAAGTGGTCCAAAAAGGAGTCAATGGGACTAGGAAGGGGCAACCTGGGCCAAGATGGCCAATTGTGTTAGGAAAGGGGCAAAACCAGGCCAGGAGGTGGCAAGTGGGCTTAGGAAGGGGCAAATAGGACTGAGAAGTGGCAACATGGGCTAGGAAAGGGCAAATGGGGCTAGGAAGTGGTTGAAAAAGGAGCAAATGGGACTAAGAAGGGGCAACCTGGGCCAAGAAGATGGCCAATTCTGTTAGGAAAGGGGCAAACCCAGGCCAGGAGGTGGCAAATGGGCTTGGGAAAGGGCAAATGGGGCAGGGAAAAGGGCAACCTGGGCACAGGATTGGGCCGATTCCCTTCCGCTTGCCCCTTGGGTCCCCGCAGAATCATCTGCATCTTGGACAAAGAAGGGGGTGGGAGGTGTTGAATCTGCAAAAGGGGATTTACGGCATTTGTTTTGCCTTTGCAAGCCCTTGAGTCAGCACCCATTGGCTTGGCTTGGGAGCCAGGCTGAATGACAAGGGTGGGCTGGGGACAGAAAGCGGTCCCTCTCCTTGGTCTGCAATGAATTGGCAATAAAGGCCTTTTTAATGTCAGAATCCTGCCTTGGATCTCCTTGGGCCCAAAACTCCTTGTCTGGGCCGGCGAGGCGATTAATTAGCAAATGGCTTTGGAAGAGGCTCAGCCAAAGAAATTAAAAAGAGAGTCCTGGGCAAACATGGGACCTTGTTTCAGGTGTTTTGGACTGCAACTCCCATCATTCCTAACAACCTCAGGCCCCTTCCTTTTCCCCCTCGGCCGCTTAAGCGGCCGAGGGGGAAAAGGAAAGGGCCTGAGGCTGTTAGGAATGATGGGAGTTGCAGTCCAAAACACCTGCAGAGCCAAAGTTTGCTCATGCCTGATGGAAATGCACCCTACGATTGCATGTTTTTATCTTTCCCTTCTGTCACTATAAATAATATATTTTTTTTCCTGCTCGCAGCAAAGTACGATATAGTTAAAAGTACATAGATAACAACAGAAGGCCATTAAAATACATATATTTGCGTCGGAAGCTTTTGCAGATTGGGACAGGATACAGAAATAAGTGCATCCATATGCATAGATTCCACATTTGGGTTTTTTTTTTTTTGCCGTTTTATATATCTATATAAAATATACTAAGGGGATTTCGAGCACGAACGGGTTCCCAAGGACCCCCTAAAAAAGAAACCATTAAAAAACACCAATGCAAATAATTAATTTTTTCACCAATCTAAGGAGCGACTATTTTTCAAACCTCAAATTGTGTGGGTCAGAATGGCAGGGATAGAAGGGAACCTAGAGGTCATCTAGTCCAACCCACTGCCACTGTTGAGCTGTTGCTTCACTGTCCACTTGTGACACCGAGTCCTTAATGGAGTACTTCCTCATTCTTTCGCACACTGCTGGAAGGTTTTATGTTGTCGTAAATTAGTTAAACTAGCCTCCCCACATAAAGCGGTACCTAAATTTCCTACTCGACAGATGCAACTGTCTTTCGAGCTGCTTAGGTCAACAACAAGCTAGACTATTAATGGTCAAGAGCTCACTCCGACCTGGGCTGGCTTCGAACTCATGACCTCTCGGTCAGTCGTGATTTATTGCAGCTGGCTACTAACCAGCTGTGCCACAGCCCGGAAGGGTGACTTGCAGAATAACACAATACCACCCTGTTTGACACCATCAAAGCACTCCCTACAGATGGCCGGGTGCAGCTATGCATTTCTGGATCCTTACCATCGAATGCAGGATTTCCAAATTGCCCAACTGCTTTTTAAGGGAGTAGGAAATTTAGGTACCGCTTTATGCGGGGAGGCTAATTTAACTCATTTAGGACACCATAAAAACTTCCAGCAGCATGCCAAAGAATGAGGAAGTACTACCATCAAGGACTCGGTGTCACAAGTGGACGATGAAGTGACAGCTCCCCCTGTGGTCGGATTCAAGCATACCCTGATGACTCTGGAAGCTGGAAAAATGTTAAATTGCCTCTGAGTCTGTCTATATATATCATATGTCTAATGGCATTGAATGTTTGCCATTTATATGTGTATATTGTGATCTGCCTTCCCTTTGGGGTGAGAAAGAAGGGCGGAATATAAATACTGTATATACTCGAGTATAAGCCTAGTTTTTCAGCCCTTTTTTTAAGACTGAAAAAGCCCCCCTCGGCTTATACTCGGCTGAGGGTCCTGGTTGGCTTATATTTGGGTCAGATTATACTCGAGGATATATGGTACGTTTCTTATTTTTCTCTATTATTATTGGTATTATTACATTTATTATTTTTCTCTATTATTATTGGTATTATTACATATATTATTTTTCTCTATTATTGTTGCTACTATTACATTTATTTTACTCTATTTTTTATTATTATTAATAATACATTTATTATTTCACTCTGATCTTATTGTTATTATTATTGCATTTATTATTTTACTCTATTTATTATTACATGTATTACTTTCCTGTATTTATTATTATTATTATTACATGTATTATTTCACTGTATTATTATGAAAAGGATCCATAAGCACATTGACATGGAAGAAGATGAGAATCATGATTTGATCAGAGTTGGACAGTCTTATCTTGAATTAGAGCTTGATGTAAATATTCAAAAACATTGAACCTACAGATGCCTCAATTCAAGTAATTTTATGGGTATCTATTTGTATTTCTGAAATTTACCCGTCTCGGCTTATAC
The DNA here is from genome assembly GCF_035594765.1 of Anolis carolinensis. NCBI lineage: Eukaryota > Metazoa > Chordata > Lepidosauria > Squamata > Anolidae > Anolis > Anolis carolinensis. The sequence continues at coordinate 4,120,147 of NC_085846.1, read as the reverse complement.
TGGAGTCAATGTTTTCCCAGGTTTTTTTTGGTGGTAAAATTAGGTGCCTCGGCTTATATTCGGGTATATATGGTAAATAGAAAAGCCCAGCTTTATGATAGAATTCTATAGTTCAGGAATGAGCAAACATGGGCCCTGCAGGTGTTTTGGACTGCAACTCCCAGCATTCCTAACAGCCTCAGGCCCCTTCCTTTTGCCCCTCAGCCGCTTAAGCAGTTTTGGACTGCAACTCCCATAGACATTTGTAAAGTATGACCCATTATCGGATTATATTTCCTGGTGTAAACCATGGTGTTTTGGACTGCAACTCCCTCCATTCCTAACAGCCTCAGGCCCTTTCCTTTTGCCCCTCAGCCGCTTAAGCAGTTTTGGACTGCAACTCCCATAGACATTTGTAAAGTATGACCCATTATCGGATTATATTTCCTGGTGTAAACCATGGTGTTTTGGACTGCAACTCCCTCCATTCCTAACAGCCTCAGGCCCTTTCCTTTTGCCCCTCAGCCGCTTAAGCGGCTGAGGGGCAAAAGGAAGGGGCCTGAGGCTGTTAGGAATGGTGGGAGTTGCAGTCCAAAACACCTAGTTTGCCCAGGCCTGTCCTAACCTCATTGCATGCAACCTTCACCAGAACGTTGTATTTGGTTCCAGCGAAATGCTCACTCTGCAAAAGGCTTGAAATGCACTCTGCACATGCTCAGAAATCCCTGGGCTGAGAGCATGACTGGAAGCGTTTTCTCCTCCCGCCTTTTCCCCGGCGGAGGCTGAGCCAGAGCCAGGCCTCCCGGCTTGGCCCCAGGACAGGGAACTGTCAGCGAACAGAAACACTTATGAAAATTTGATAGAAGCACCCATTAATTACCCAGCGCTTCGGGAAAGAGTCGTCTCCTCAAGTGCTTCTTTTCCTGGCAGCCGGGCCTGGGCTCTGGATCCAACTTTGCCGGACCAAAAAAAAGGAGCTTCTCTCTCCTTCCCATTTCACAAAGTGCCCCATAATTATTCCCAGGCAATGGGTGGAGTGGCCGGACCCAAAGAGGATCCAGACCCATGGAAACGCAGTCCATGCGAAAGGGATCCAGGACCATAAGCTGGATATGAGCCATCAGTGTGATGCAGCAGCTAAAAAGGCCAACGCGATTCTAGGCTCCATCAATAGGACCAAAGTGTCCAGATAGATGAAAGCTATAGTTTCACTCTGTTCTGCGAAAGGGATCCAGGACCATAAGCTGGATATGAGCCATCAGTGTGATGCAGCAGCTAAAAAGGCCAACGCGATTCTAGGCTCCATCAATAGGACCAAAGTGTCCAGATAGATGAAAGCTATTGTCCAACTCTGCTCTGCTTTGGTTTGACCTCAAAAAATGGCAAGATGGAGAGGCAGGTAATAAATAAACTGTATTATTATTATTATTATTTTATTGTATGACACAGCAAACAAGATAGACATGCTGGATTTCGTATCACAAAATCACAAGTCGAACACTTCCCAATAATAAAATAATAATAATATAATAATAATTATTATTATTATTATTATTATTATTTTATTAAATGACACAGCAAACAAGATAGATATGCTGGATTTCGTAGCACAAAATCACAAGTCGAACACTTCCCAATAATAAAACTATTATTATTATTATTTTATTGTATGACACAGCAAACAAGATAGATATTCTGGATTTCATATCACAAAATCACAAGTCGAACAATTCCCAATAATTATAATTATTATTATTATTATTATTATTTTATTATATGACACAGCAAACAAAATAGATATGCTGGATTTCGTAGCACAAAATCACAAGTCGAACACTTCCCAATAATAAAACTATTATTATTATTATTTTATTATATGACACAGCAAACAAGATAGACATGCTGGATTTCGTATCACAAAATCACAAGTCGAACACTTCCCAATAATAAAATTATTATTATTATTATTATTATTATTATTATTATTATTATTATTATTATTATTATTATTTTATTATGACACAGCAAACAAGATAGATATGCTGGATTTCGTTTCACAAAATCACAAGTCGAACTCTTCCCAAGTGTCTAGGACTGTGTGATGTATTTTCGGATGATGCGTGCAGATCCCAGTAGGGTGGCCTTTTGCAGCTGGCAGATCGTGATTTTGTCAATGTCTATTGTTTCCAAATGCCAGCTGAGATCTTTTGGCACGGCACCCAGTGTGCCCATCACCACCGGGACCACCTGCACTGGTTTCTGCCAGAGTCTTTGAAGTTCAGTCTTGAGGTCCAGATAGCGGCTGAGTTTTTCCTGTTGTTTTTCGTCATTGCGACTGTCACCTGGGATGGCGACATCAATGATCCAAACCTTTTTCTTTTCCACAACTGTGATGTCTGGTGTGTTGTGTTCCAGAACTTTGTCAGTCTGGATTCGGAAGTCCCACAGTATCTTTGCGTGCACATTTTCCAATACTTTTGCAGGTTTGTGATCCCACCAGTTCTTTCCTGCTGGGAGGTGGTACTTGAGGCATAGGTTCCAATGAATCATTTGGGCCACATAGTTGTGCCTCTGTTTGTAGTCTGTCTGTGCGATTTTCTTACAGCAGCTGAGGATATGATCCATGGTTTTGTCGGTTTCCTTGCGCAGTCTGCATTTTGGGTCATCAGCTGATTTTTCGATCTTGGCCTTGATTGCCTTTGTCGTGATGTCTTGCTCCTGGGCTGCAAGGATCAGGCCTTCTGTCTCCTTCTTCAGGGTCCCATTCGTGAGCCAGAGCCAGGTCTTCTCCTTATCAGCTTTTCCTTCAATTTTGTCAAGGAACTTTCCATGCAGTGTTTTGTTGTGCCAGCTGTCAGCTCTAGTTTGTAGTGCGGTTTTCTTGTACTGATTCTTTGTCTGCTAATCATCATCATCATCATTATTGATACAGCGACATAGTCTGACACAGCAAACAAGATAGATATACTGGATTTCATATCACAAAATCACAAGTCGAACACTTCCCAAGTGTTTAGGACTGTGTGATGGATTTTCGGATGATGTGTGCAGATCCCAGTGAGGCGGCCTTTTGCAGTTGGCAGATCATAATTTTGTCGATGATGATGATGATGATGATTATTAGGTTGCTGTGAACTTTTCGGGCTGTACAGCCATTCTCAAATTCAAGCTTGCTAATTGCAACATCCACACTTGCTTTAAGCAGGCAAGGGTTCTTTCTCCCACCCTGGACATTATTCCACAGGAATAGTATATACACTCCACTTGCCTCATTTCCAACAGACCTCTGAACTAACCTCAGAGGATGCTTGCCACAGGTGTAGGTGAAATGTCAGTAGAGAATGCTGCTAGAACATGGCCGTACCGTCCAAAAAATTCATAGCAACCCAGTGATTCAAGCTTTGAAAGCCTTCTATAATATGCTGCTGTTGTTGTTGTTGTTGTTGTTGTTGTTTATTGTGTCTTACTATATGATGGAGTCCCTGGTAGCGCAGTGGATTAAACGGCTGAGCTGCTCAACTTGCTGACCAAAAGGTTGGCGGTTTGAATTTGAGGAGCCAGGTGAGCTCCCGCTGTTAGCCCCAGCTTCTGCCAACCTAGCAGTTTGAAAACATGCACATGCAAATATGAGTAGATCAATAGGTACTGCTTTGGCTTCAAAATGGAGATGAGCGCCAACCCCCAGAGTTGGACACGATTATTAATTTATTTATTACAATACAGTAGAGTCTCACTTATCCAACACTCGCTTATCCAACGTTCTGGATTATCCAACGCATTTTTGTAGTCAATGTTTTCAATATATCGTGATATTTTGGTGCTAAATTCGTAAATACAGTAATTACTACATAGCATTACTGCGTATAGAACTACTTTTTCTGCCAAATTTGTTGTCTAACATGATGTTTTGGTGCTTCATTTGTAAAATCATTACCTAATTTGATGTTTAATAGTCTTTTCCTTAATGCCTCCTTATTATCCAACATATTCGCTTATCCAACATTCTGCCAGCCCGTTTATGTTGGATAATTGAGACTCTACTGTATATCGTGATATTTTGGTGCTAAGTTCGTAAATACAGTAATTACTACGTAGCATGACTGCTTATTGAACTACTTTTTCTGTCAAATTTGTTGTATAACATGATGTTTGGTGCTTAATTTGTTAAATCATAACCTAATTTGATGTTTAATAGGCTTACCTTTAATCTCTCCTTATTATCCAACATATTCGCTTATCCAACGTTCTGCCGGCCCGCTTATGTTGGATAAGTGAGACTCTACTGTATATTGTTGTTGTTGTTGTTGTTATTTATTGGGTCTTACTATATGATGGAGTCCCTGGTAGCGCAGTGGGTTAAACAGCTGAGCTGCTCAACTTGCTGACCGAAAGGTTGGCGGTTTGAATTCGAGGAGCAGGGTGAGCTCCCGCTGTTAGCCCCAGCTTCTGCCAACCTAGCAGTTCGAAAACATGCAAAGGTGAGTAAATCAATAGGTACTGCTCTGGAGGTTTTTAAGTGGAGGCTGGATGGCCATCTGTCGGGAGAGTTTGGATTGTGTCTCGGAAGAAAAGGGTTGGACTAGATGGCCTTTTGGGGTCCCTTCCAGGTCTAGCCTTCTAGGATTCTGTGTCTCCCGCATGGCATGCATGGTGCATGTGTCCTCTGTGAGAGAGAAACACCCCGGCCATGTGCCAGCCATGTGCTTTTCTCTCTCGATCCCATTTGCTCGCTTCCTTGCACCAAATGCCACCCGAGGCCCCTGGCAGGAAAGGAAGCCCTTTTGGGGGGCGAACCAGCTGGCATCACCAGCTTGCTCCCCGCTCGGGCTGGAAGGAGCGCATCGGCGCATGAGGATTTAATGAGACTCCAAAGGACGGGGAGAAGAAGAAGTGTCCACAGAGGGAAAAGGGAGAGGGAAGACCTGGGGGGATTCTCCCTGCAAAGAAGCAGGAAAAGGGGCCGCCCTGGCTTCCCTTGGCCTCATGCGCTCCCTCCATGCGCACACATGGAGCATCTTTCCCTTGTTTATAAAGATATGGCAAATCATTGCAGTTTGGGATCACTTAAGCAGCCAAGACTCAATGCAATCAGATCCTGGAAGTTGTGGTTTTGACACAGAAGGCAAAAGGCCTTGGAAAACTACAACTCCCGGGCGCACATTGAGCATATCTTCCTTGTTTATAAAAATACTAGCTGTGCCCGGCCATGCGTTGCTGTGGCTTTGTCTGGTGGTGTTGGTGAGAAATTGTTGCGGTAGTGGTGGTATTGAATGTCTGTTGTATGGTTGTCTTTATGTTTAGTATGCACACTGAAGTGGATTATATGGCAGTGTGGAGTCAAGATAATCCAGTTCAAAGCAGATAATATAAGATTCTAAATAGGTTATATAGCTGTGTGGAAGGGCCAGTTAAAATCTGATAATCTGTGGAAGAGGCCTAAGCGAGGCCTAACTGTGCCTGTCCCCTGGGCTGAGTAGATTGCTAGGAGACCAAGTGGGTGGAGCTTAGCCTTCAAACTGGCAGCAATTGGATAACTTTATTTTTCTTTTCCTTTTTGTTGTATCAACCTAGAGCCGTGAATGATGGGTTGTGTTGTCAAATTTCGAGGTTGGGGGTCTGTAGTTTTGTTGTTTTGTCCGCTGCCCTGATGCCATCACTCTTTTATATATATAGATGGTGAATCAATGCAACTTGGGACCGCTGAAGCAGCTACTACTCAATGCAATTGGATCCTGAGTTTTGACGCAGAAGGCAAAAGGCCTTGGAAAACTACAACTCCCAGGTGCACATTGAACATATCTTCCTTGTTTATAAAAATATGGCGAATCAATGCAATTTGGGACTACTGAAGCAGCCACGGCTCAATGCATTCGGATCCTGGGAGTTGTGGTTTTGACGCAAAAGGCAAAAGGCCTTGGAAAACTACAACTCCCAGGCACACATTGAGCATATCTTCCTTGTTTATAAAAATATGGTGAATCAATGCAACTTGGGACCACTGCATGGCACAATGCAATCAGATCCTAGAAGTTGTGGCTTTGACACAGAAGGCAAAAGGCCTTGGAAAACTACAACTCCCAGTATCCCATAGTATTGTGCCGTGGTGAGTTAAAGTGATGTCAGGATGCAGCCGGCCGGCTGTTAGGAATTGTGGGAGTTGGAGTCCAAAACACTTGGACGGCCGAAGTTTACCCAGGCCTGATACAGAATGAACATGCTCGAGTGTCATTTGAATCCACTGGTTCGTGTCCAAATCTCTGCAGCCGGCAGCAAGAAAGCATGCTCCGTCTTGTACGTGGCATCCCTTTGGATATTTAAAGATAGCAATCATGTCACTTTGGTGGTGTCTTCTCTGGATTAAATCTCCCCAACTCGCACAACTTCAACTGAGTTTCCAGCCCTCTTAGGATTCATCTACACTGCAGAACTAATGCAGTTTGACGCCACTTTAACTGCTATGCATCAACGGGATGGAATCTGGGGATCTCAAAGCTCCTTCCGTTATGGATACTTTCTGCACTCGATTAGTCTAGACCAGGCATGGGCAAACTTCAGCCCTCCAGGTGTTTTGGACTCCAACTCCCACCATTCCTAACAGCCTACCGGCTGTTAGGAATGGTGGGAGTTGGAGTCCAGAACACATGGAGGACCGAGGTTTGCCCATGCCTGGTCTAGATGATCTCTGAGGGTCCCTCCCAAGTGGATGGTTGGTCCTATAAATGCCTCCAACATTTGTAAACAATACAGTGGGCTGAGCTACCGCTAGATGATCTCTGGAGATCCCTTCCAATTGTATCCAATGGGATACAATGGGTTGGACACTTGATGATCCGTTAACCTCTGTCTGCATCATGCATAGAAAATACAATGGGTTCAACTAGATGATCTCTAGAGTCCCTTCCAACAATGACTCCATTCACCTCTGTACCTCCATCATATGTAGAAAATGCAATGTATTGGATTAGATGATCTCAGAAGATCCCTTCCAACTATGACTCGATTAATTTGTCTTTGCCATTTGTATAAAATACAATGGGTTGGACTAGATGATCTCTGGAGATCCCTTCCAACTATGACTCCATTAACTTCTGTCTCCACCATGCGTAGAAAATACAATGGACTGGACTAGATGATCTCTGGAGATCTCTTCTAACCATGACTCCATCAACTCCTGTCTCCACGATGCATAGAAAATATAATGGGTTGGACTAGATTATCTCTGGAGATCCCTTCCAACCATGTCTCCATTAACCTCTGTCTCCACCATGTGTAGAAAATGAAATGGGTTGGACTAGATAATCTCTGGAGATCCCTTCCAACCATGACTCCATTAACTCCTGTCTCCACCATGTGTAGAAAATACAATGGACTGGACTAGATGATCCCTGGAGATCCCTTCCAACCATGACTCCATTAACTTCGGTCTCCACCATGTGTAGAAAATGGAATGGGTTGGACTAGATGACCTCTGGAGATCCCTTCCAACCATGACTCCATCAACTCCTGTTTCCTCCATGTGCAGAAAGCGCACAGTCCTGGCATTTCCTTGCGTCTTTCCACCTGTTTTTGGTGGCGCTTCCCGCCTTCCTCTCGCCCTCCCCATATGCCACATATGCGCGCATAATCTCGCACCAGGCAGAACGACTGGAGGGCAATATTGTGTGCAAACCCACATGCGCTCACGTTGCGCCCAGCAGACCCCTCTATGATTATTTCATCAGCATTACATAATTCTTGGCTGCTCTTTTTTCCTTCTTCTTGAGATTTCTATGAAATTTTAATAGGAGAAAGCGAGAGCATGTGGGGTGGGAGGCCGGAGCCACGGAAGAGCAAGCGACAAGGTGGCGGAGCTGTGTCTCTGGCGCATCATTCTGCACTATCGAATTAATGCGGTTTGATACCACTTTCATGGCCAGGGCTCAAGGTTATGGGATCCTGGGAGCTGTGGTTTGATAAGGTCTTCAGTACTCATAGCATTGAGCCTTGCCTGTTAAAGCGGTATCAAACTGCATTAATTTTGCAATGAAGACGTACCACTAGTCTCTTGAAAGCTTTCCTTCCGATGATTAGCTTCGCTTCTGTGGCATCTTCACAAAACCATTGGAGTCATAGTTGGAAGGGATCTCCAGAGATCATCTAGTCCAGGCCTTTGCAAACTTTGGCCCTCCAGGTGTTTTGGACTACAACTCCCACAATTCCTAACAGCCGGTAGGCTGTTAGGAATTGTGGGAGTTGGAGTCCAAAACACCTGGAGGGCCCAAGTTTGCAAAGGCCTGATCTAGTCAAACCCATTCTATTTGTGAGGATTATGTGTGTTTTGTATAATAATCAAGACCAAATCAGGGGTGTTGAGTGGTGTTCTGTGTATTTTAAATTGGTTTTAATGCTTTTGGTACATCATTTTTAAAGTTAATACTAGGTTTAATTCCATTTTGAAGTTTTAAATGGCATGGTTTTTATCACTGCCCATCACTCTGAGCCTCCTTTAGAACAAAAACACTATAGGTAGAATTGAAATGGAAAGCAAGAAATGCAGACATATTACTGGGCAGACACTTTGGGTCCCAATCGAGAGAGAAAAGAGGGTAATAATAATAATAATAATAATAATAATAATAATAATAATAATAATAATAATAATACAGTCCTAGACACTTGGGAAGTGTTCGACTTGTGATTTTGTGATATGAAACCCAGCATGTCTATCTTGTTTGCTGTGTCATAATAAAAAAATAATAATATATCTGCCTAGAAGATCAGGGGGCAGAGGACTCTTACAAGTCAAACAAGCAGTCAAAGAAGAAGAACATTCCCTGGCAGAAGATGTAAAGCAAAGGGAAGAACCTGCTTTGATTGAAGTCAAAAATCAGAAACTCCTCAAAGCACAGCAGACAAAAAACCAGTACAAGAAAACCGCACTACAAACTAGAGCTGACAGCTGGCACAACAAAACATTGCATGGAAAGTTCCTTGACAAAATTGAAGGAAAAGCTGATAAGGAGAAGACCTGGCTGTGGCTCACGAATGGGACCCTGAAGAAGGAGACAGAAGGCCTGATCCTTGCAGCCCAGGAGCAAGCCATCAGGACAAAGGCAATTAATAATAATAATAATAATAATAATAATAATAATAATAATAATAGAAGACCTGGCTCTGGCTCACGAATGGGACCCTGAAGAAGGAGACAGAAGGCCTGATCCTTGTAGCCCAGGAGCAAGACATCAGGACAAAGGCAATCAAGGCCAAGATCGAAAAATCAGCTGATGACCCAAAATGCAGACTGTGCAAGGAAACCGACGAAACCATTGATCATATCCTCAGCTGCTGTAAGAAAATCGCACAGACAGACTACAAACAGAGGCACAACTATGTGGCCCAAAGGATTCATTGGAACTTATGCCTCAAGTACCACCTCCCAGCAGCAAAGAACTGGTGCGATCACAAACCTGCAAAAGTCTTGGAAAATGAGCACGCAAAGATACTGTGGGACTTCCGAATCCAGACTGACAAAGTTCTGGATCACAACACACCAGACATCACAGTTGTGGAAAAGAAAAAGGTTTGGATCATTGATGTCGCCATCCCAGGTGACAGTCGCATTGACGGAAAACAACAGGAAAAACTCAGCCGCTATCAGGACCTCAAGATTGAACTGCAAAGACTCTGGCAGAAACCAGTGCAGGTGGTCCCGGTGGTGATGGGCACACCAAAAGATCTCAGCCGGCATTTGGAAACAACAGGCATTGACAAAATTACAATCTGCCAACTTGAAAAGGCCACCCCACTGGGATCTGCGCGCATCATCCGAAAATACATCACACAGTCCTAGACACTTGGGAAGTGTTCGACTTGTGGTTTTGTGATACGAAATCCAGCCTATCTATCTTGTTTGCTGTGACATAATAATAATAATAATAATAATAATAATAATAATAATAATAATAATAATAATATCACACAGTCCTAGACACTTGGGAAGTGTTCGACTTGTGATTTTGTGATACGAAATCCAGCCTATCTATCTTGTTTGCTGTGTCATAATAATAATAATAATAATAATAATAATAATAATAATAATAATACAGTCTTAGACACTTGGGAAGTGTTTGACTTGTGATTTTGTGATACGAAATCCAGCATATCTATCTTGTTTGCTGTGACATGATAATAATAATAATAATAATAATAATAATAATAATAATAATATCACACAGTCCTAGACACTTGGGAAGTGTTCGACTTGTGATTTTGTGATACGAAATCCAGCCTATCTATCTTGTTTGCTGTGTCATAATAATAATAATAATAATAATAATAATAATAATAATAATAATACAGTCATAGACACTTGGGAAGTGTTCGACTTGTGGTTTTGTGATACGAAATCTAGCCTATCTATCTTGTTTGCTGTGTCATAATAATAATAATAATAATAATAATAATAATAATAATAATAATAATACAGTCCTAGACACTTGGGAAGTGTTCGACTTGTGATTTTGTGAAATGAAATCCAGCATATCTATCTTGTTTGCTGTGTCATAATAAAATAATAGTAATAATAATGTGGGGAAGATATGTTTGGAAAATACCATTCCAAAGAGCCCAGACGTTTGGGTGCATCAGATAAAACTGAATTTTGTTGACCCCGTTCCATGCTGGCCGGGGGATGCTGGGGTTTGTGATACCGAATGAAGCTGATGTTGTTTTCAATGGGGAGGCTCTCCGCAAGACGGGCACCTGATCCTGCCTGTCTCCCTCCAAGGTCTCCCTCGAGGCCCGCAAACAGCGCTTGCTCCTTCTCTGCATAATTCAACACCGCTTGGCACCTGCCTTCAGGAGAGACAGCTCATAAATCAGGCCCCGGAGAAGCCAAGAACAATGCGCCCGTCTTTTATTTCATTCCTACGGAGAGGAGGGGGATGCAGAGCAATGGGCCTACTCAGGGCAAGGCATCATAATATTATACATATATATATATATAGTTGTGCCCGGCTACGCATTGCTGTGGCGTATGGGAATCCTTTGTTGGCCAGCTGGAATAGCAGTGAATAGCCTTGCAGCCTCAAAGCCTGGTCATTTTATTTGTGTGCATGCGCATAGTGTTTTTTATTTTTGGGGATTTTTCTGACATTGTCTCTGTTTTTTTTTTTTTCTTTTTGATGGTCACTCTTTGGAAAGTGATTAGTTTTGTGGCCAAATTTGGTGTGATTTGGCCCAGTGGTTTTGTTGTTAATTCGGTCCTAATTATACACATTACATTTATATATATATATATATACACACACACACACACACACACACACACACACACATACACTAGCTGTGCCCGGCCACGCATTGCTGTGGCAAAGTGGTGGTGGTATTGGTTAAAAATTGTTGTGTAATTTTTATTTGACTTTATTTGCATTTTTTAATTAATTTTATTGTAAGTTATATTTTTATTTATTATATTTTATTATTTTCTTGTATTATTTTTAGTTATTTTCTGTTATTATAGTATTTTATTGTATTAATTTTTTAGTGTTTTTTATTATTTTTTATTGGGTTGCTAGGAGACCAAGTTGGAGGAGCTTAGCCTTCTAACTGGCAGCAATTGGATAAAAGCAATTATTCCTCTCTCTCTAATTAGGACTTTATTTTTCTTTTCTTTTTGTTGTATCAACCTAGAGGCGTGGATGATGGGTTGTGTCGTCAAATTTCGAGGTTGGGGGGCCTGTAGTTTTGTTGCTTTGTGGGTTGCCGTGATGCCATCACTCTTTTATATATATAGATAGATAGATATAGAGAGAGATATCCTATATCAGGCATGGGTAAACTTGGTCCCTCCAGGTGTTTTGGACTCCAACTCCCAGTAGGCTGTTAGGAATTGTGGGAGTTGGAGTCCAAAACACCTGGAGGGCCCAAGTTTGCCCATACCTGTATTATATTCAATATGATACACTGACTATATAATCAGTATGTAGGTTGGTTTGTACCATGAAAGCCGCTACGTGACTTGATGAATTTGAACCAAACTTGGCACACAGTCCCTTCGGCGTCCAGCTTAAAAGAGTTGTGGGGTTTCAACTACAAAATCCATTCTATTTTGGGGCAAAAGTTTTAAAAAATGGGAATTTATAAATAGAAAGGATTAGCTACTGGCTTCTAGGTATTTATTTATATATGCAATACTCAGTTTCAACCACAAGAGGGGAGTATATATATACAGAGGAATAGCAACTGGCTTTTGAATATGAATGTATGCAGTGCTCAGATGCAACCACAAGAGATAGAAAGGATTAGCTATGGTATGTATGTATGTATGCCGTGTTCAGATCCAGCCACAAGAGGGCAGTATATAGATAGAAGGGATTAACTACTGGCCTTTCAATATAAATATTTGCAGTGCTCAGATGCATCCAGAAGAGGGCAATATATAGAAAGAAAGGATTAACTACCAGCCTATGAATATACGTGGCACTCAGATGCAATCACAAGAGGGCAGTATAGAGATAGAAAGGATTAGCTATTAGCTTCTATGTATGTATGTATGTATGTATGTATGCAGTGTTCAGATCCAGCCACAAGAGGGCAATATATAGCTAGAAAGGATTAGCTACAGCCCTATGTATATATGCAGCACTCACATGCGATCACAAGAGGGCAATATAGAGAAAGAAAGGATTAGCTATTGGCCTCTAGGTATGTATGTATGTATGTATGTATGTATGCAGTGTTCAGATCCAGCCATAAGAGGGCAATATATAGATAGAAAGGATTAGCTATTAGCTTCTATGTATGTATGTATGTATGTATGTATGTATGTATGCAGTGTTCAGATCCAGCCACAAGAGGGCAATATATAGCTAGAAAGGATTAGCTACAGCCCTATGTATGTATGCAGCACTCAGATGCAATCACAAGAGGGCAATATAGAGAAAGAAAGGATTAGCTATTGGCCTCTAGGTATGTATGTATGCAGTGACCAGATCCAGCCACAAGAGAGCAGTATATAGATAGAAAGGATTAGCTACTGGCCTCTGGATATGTATATATGCAGCACTCAGATGTGATCACAAGAGGGTGGTATAGGGATAGAAAGGATTCGCTACTGGCCTCTAGATATTAATGTGTGCATTGTTCAGAAGCAACCACAAGAGGGCAGCATATGTTTAGAAAGGATTAGCTACTGATTTATATCCTGCACAATATATACATATACACAGCAGACTCTCAGTTAACCGGCACCCTTCCCTTTGGCTCATGTATTAGCAAACTTGGGCCCTCCAAGTGTTTTGGACTCTAACTCCCACAATTCCTAACAGCCTACCGGCTGTTAGGAATTGTGGGAGTTGGAGTCCAAAACACCTGGAGGGCCCAAGTTTGCTTGTGCCTGTTCTATATTATATATATGCCATATATTTCCTATAGTCTAGGTGAATATACACACACACAATATGCACTGAAAGGAGAGTATATTGGATGTTGTCCCTTCTTCCTCTCCTACCCTAGATGCATCTACACTGTAGATTTAATGCAGTTTGATCTCGATTTCACTGTAATTTGCACTCTGGCAGAGAAGGTTAAAGGCCTTGCATTCCACAACTCCCACAATCCCATAGCATTCCATAGCATGTGGTTAAAACGGGGCCAAACTGCATTAAATCCAGAGTGCAGACTAGATGCAGATGCAGACCTCCTGTTGCAGCCGGTGGCATCCCATAATAGATCTGTGGCGCTTTTATCGACTGCTCCAACAACTGTCCTGCTTTCGCATCGATCCGCAGGCCAGCCTTGCAAGCAGAGGCGGGAGGAGGCGGCTTCAGCGGGATAGTGGCTGCGTTTGTGTGTTGTGTCAACACTTAATTGGGACACAACTCTCCTGGAAGACGACAACGTCGGTCGAGGAATTGCCCTTTTGCCTGATCCAGGAGTATAATAAGGAAGGAAGAGCGCTCTGTACAAGCTCAGGGGCTTCCTTCTCTTGCTCCACCCTAGGAGTTGGGAAGGTCATCTAGTCTAACCATCAAATCCTCTCTTGACAGGCCTCTGATTAAAAACCTCCAGAGAATCCTAATCCTAGAAGTTGGAATCATAGAATCATAGAATAGTAGAGTTGGTAGGGATCCCCAAAGGCCATTTAGTCCAATCCCCTTCTGCCAGGCAGGAAGACACCATCCAAACCCTCCCAACAGATGGCCTTTCAGCCTCTTTTAAAAACCTCACCTAGAATCCGAACGCTAGAGTTGGAAGGAATAACCAAAGGCTTTGCTGCAACCCTCCTTGAGCTGCAAGAAGAGGTGGATAATAATACCAATAGTAATAATAATAATAATAATAATAATAATAATAATAATAATAATAATTTGTTCTGATGGCTTGTTCCTGGGCTGCAAGGATCAGGCCTTCTGTCTCCTTCTTCAGGGTCCCATTTGTGAGCCAGAGCCAGGTCTTCTATTATTATTATTATTATTATTATTATTATTATTATTATTATTAATTGCCTTTGTCCTGATGTCTTGCTCCTGGGCTGCAAGGATCAGGCCTTCTGTCTCCTTCTTCAGGGTCCCATTCATGAGCCAGAGCCAGGTCTTCTCCTTATCAGCTTTTCCTTCAATTTTGTCAAGGAACTTTCCATGCAATGTTTTGTGGTGCTAGCTGTCAGCTCTAGTTTGCAGTGCGGTTTTCTTGTACTGGTTTTTTGTCTGCTGTGCTTTGAGGAGTTTCTGAACAAATGCAATTAAGGGCAAGATCGAAAAATCAGCTGATGACCCAAAATGTAGTCTGTGCAAGGAAACCAACGAAACCATTGATCATATCCTCAGCTGCTGTAAGAAAATTGCACAGACAGACTACAAACAGAGGCACAACTACGTGGCCCAAATGATTCATTGGAACTTATGCCTCATGGACCACCTCCCAGCAGCAAAGAACTGGTGGGATCACAAACCTGCAAAAGTATTGGAGAATGAGCACGCAAAGATACTGTGGGACTTCCGAATCCAGACTGACAAAGTTCTGGAACACAACACACCAGACATCACAGTTGTGGAAAAGAAAAAGGTTTGGATTATTGATGCTGCCATCCCAGGTGACAGTCGCATTGACGAAAAACAGCAGGAAAAACTCAGCCGCTATCAGGACCTCAAGATTGAACTTCAAAGACTCTGGCAGAAACCAGCGCAGGTGGTCCCAGTGGTGATGGGCACACTGGGTGCTGTGCCAAAAGATCTCAGCCGGCATTTGGAAACAATAGACATTGACAAAATTACGATCTGCCAGCTGCAAAAGGCCACCCGACTGGGATCTGCACGCATCATCCGAAAATACATCACACAGTCCTAGACACTTGGGAAGTGTTCGACTTGTGATTTTGTGAAACGAAATCCAGCATATCTATCTTGTTTGCTGTGTCATACAATGTTGTTGTGTCAATAATAATAATAATAATACCCAAAATAAATTATCATCATCATCATCACCACCATCTAGTTCTGTATTTTGGTCGAATCGCTTATCATTTAAATCCAAGGGTGCATCTACACTGCCAAATGACTGCAGATTGATGCCACTTGAACTGTCATAGCTCAGTGCTATGGGAATCTGGGAGTTGTAGTTTTCCAAGCTCTTATAATAAAATTATAATAAAATTATTATTTAGCTTCCCTCTGCCCAAGAATTTTGCGGGGGAGGCTCCCCAAACTACAACTCTTAAGATTCCATAGCATTGGTTCACAACAGGTCAAGAAGGGTAAAGATCTTGTCAAACTACATCTCCCCGGATGTGAGAGTATTGAGTCGTGGTGGTGAAAGGAGTGTCAAAATTGAATTACCATGGCTCTAGATATGACACCTTGGGAGTTGTAGTTTTAAAAGAGTCCTTTTAAGAGTGCTTTTTGGTAGGGAAGGCGAAAGGCCTTGCAGAACTACAACTCCCAGGATCCCATAGCCTTGACCCATGGCAGTACAAGCAATGTCAAGCCGCATTAATTCTACA